>NC_041382.1:122506300-122507526 GCF_002162155.2 Triticum dicoccoides
CGTTGGTGCGAGAGGAGCGAGGCGGAGGAGGAGGCCGTTTAATACGCGCGCGGCGCGCGGCCAGGTGGAGGGGAAGGTGGTGGGGTCGTGGGGGGCGGGCTCCACGCGGGGTCTCCGCGGGAAAGCGTGGCGTTTGGCCGGTGGGGACACCGACCGGGCCGGAGGTGTCGGCGCAACGGGTGGAGCGGGCGCGGGCTGGAAAGCTTCGAGGAAGCGGAGCTGGGAGAGAAGTCGGCTCGTGGCCGGAAGCGGTGAGGGGAGAATGTCACATGGAAATTGACGGAAATCACGCAGAAATGTTTTTAAGTTTTGAAAAAAATCTTTAAGATACAGGATGTTCATATGATGATGTTCCATTAGCATGTGAAAATTCAAGTTCAAACACATTACGGGGTGTGAGCTATAAAAAAAATCAGCATTGAGTAGTGTTCACCATTCGGCATGAGTGGTGACTAGCTCAAAAACAAAACAATGAACATCACTATTTATGTTGATTTTTTCTTTTTTATAACTTGCATCTCATGTTCGTTTCATCTTTGAATTTTGCATGGTAACCCGAACCTCTTATAATATTTACACCCGGGCACCCCAAACCCTCATCAAACATCCGGGCGCCCCGTGCAGTCATTGATTGGTCATAAAATTTTGATCCAGGCGGACGCCTCAAACGCCCGGGCGCTCGAGCTGACCAGCACCCCTTATATCCGACCTAAATATGGGATGGATATGGTAGCGCCCGGGCACGTCAGCACATCGGACCCGGCCCATACTGGCCCACACAACCCACATATATTCCTCTTCATCCGGTCGTCGGACCAAACCCTAGCCACTTCACTCCACTCCCCTTCGCCACCCAAGCTCATCTCCGGCGATCTCCGGTCATCTCCTGCATAGCGGGTAGCGAATCCGAGTCCTTCACCTCTAGATCCATCGACCCGAGCTCATCCCACGCGCCCCCGAGGAGGAGATGGCCGTCCGGCTTGCGCTCCGCCGCTCCCGGGAGGACGCCCATGCCCGACAGCGCTCCGACTCCTTCCGTCAGGAATCCATTGCGTCCGCCCAAATGGCGCATGGATCCGACGCTAGGTGTGTTGTCGTTGCCTCGCTGGAGGCGGTGCGGTCCGCCTGGCGTCCGAACGCGAGGGCGGATGCACAACCCCTCCGTTGGCGCGCCGAGCATCAGGACACACCATGGGCCTCGTCCGACAAGAACATGGCATGGCGTG
>NC_041382.1:122507704-122536347 GCF_002162155.2 Triticum dicoccoides
CCCGTATGGAGCAGTAGTCCGAACGCCGCAACCGCATCGTGGTGGACGTCATCGGCTCGTCCCAGGAAGGATCCATCATCGATCTGACGTCTACCGGCATCCAACGGATTCCGGGCTCCGATGAGGAGGAGTAGGGCATGGGAGATGGTGGCGCCTTGAGTCCCTTGAACCGGCCTGTATCCATGCCCTACTCTACCTTGTCAGCAACCGGACCAACACTCTGGTGAGCGCAGCCGGCCGCCGGACATGGCCATGGCAGAATCAGGCGAGCTCCGGTTAGATTAGATTTCATGTTGCATGTAATAATATGGATTTGAGGTTTCTAATTTGAGGTGCCCTGTTGTAGAATCAAATATTTGAGACGTGGCCAGTCACTATCCGCGGACGAGCCCGGTCGCGTCTGTGGGCGTTTGAGGGGTCGGATTGAAGACACCCGACTGTAGATGCTCTTAACAACCTGTACTTTTTTAGATGTTTTCAAATCTTTCAACCGTGGTTTTTGTGAAGTTTTTTTGAATCTTGGTCTCCGTGCGATATTCTCTCAGCGGGGAGAGCTGGAAATGTGCAAGTTCTCAAGAAAAAAAACTGAAGTTGTGCGCTGGTTGGGTAGCTTATATAACTCTAAAGTCGAAAACCCTTTTGTTTTATGTTTTTCTTTGCCAGAAACTCTTTTGTTGCTCGGATAATTGATAATGGAGTCTTTGTAGATGATATTAACAATAATGTTGATGGGCATCCTTAGAGGGCTGGGTGCTTGTGGAGCAATTGTCGTTCGTGAATCTGTTGGGGTGCCTAGCGCAAAGTTGTTTTAAGTAACAGGCATAGTGACAGGATAAGCGGCGGCTCTTTAAAAAAAGAACTAGCCCTTGCACGTCGAGCTGCCACTTCTTGGTAGTTTAGTTGGCATTGTCAATATGGTGAAAGTGATGAACATGAACTCGGATCAGTACATGGTAGCGGGGCTGATCATTGACGAATGTCGCATGCCCTAGAGGATTTCAAATATGTCATTGTGGTAGCCCAAGATCTAGCTCGGCTGGGTCGGAACAATCCACACGAGTAATGGAAATATGCCCTAGAGGCAATAATGAAATAGTTGTTATTATATTTGCTTAATCATGATAAAGGTTTATTATTCATGCTAGAATTGTATTGATCGAAAATTTAAATACATGCGTGGATACATAAACAAATACCGTGTCCATAGTAAGCCTCTACTAGACTAGCTCGTTGATCAAAAGATGGTTAAGGTTTCCTAGCCATAGACACGAGTTGTCATTTGATAATGGGATCACATCATTAGAAGAATGATGTGATGGACAAGACCCATCTGTTAGCTTAGCATATTGATCGTTTAGTTTATTGCTATTGTTTTCTTAGTGTCAAATACATATTTCTTCGACTATGAGATTATGCAACTCCCGGATACCGGAGGAATACCTTGTGTGCTATCAAACATCACAATGTAACTGGATGATCATAAAAATGCTCTACAGTATCTCTGAAGGTGTTTGTTGAGTTGGCATAGATCGAGATTAGGATTTGTCGAGTATCGAAGAGGTATCTCTAGGCCCTCTCGGTAATACACATCATAAGAAGCCTTGCAAACAAAGTGACTAATGACTTGGTTGCAAATGATATATTACAAAACGAGTAAAGAGACTTGCCGGTAACGAGATTGAACTATGTATGAAGATACCGGCGATCGAATCTCGGACAAGTAACATACCGATGGACAAAGGGAATTACGTATGTTGTCATAAGGTTCGACCGATAAAGATCTTCGTAGAATATGTAGGAGCCAGTATGGGCATCTAGGTTCCGCTATTGGTTATTCACCAGAGAGGTGTCTCGGTCATGTCTACATAGTTCTCGAACCCATAGGGTCCGCACGCTTAACGTTCATTGACGATATAGTGTTATATGAGTTATATGATTTGGTGACCGAATGTTTTTCGGAGTCCCAGATGAGATCACGGACATGATGAGGAGTCTCGAAATGGTCGAAAGGTAAAGATTAATATATAGGACGATGGTATTCGAACACCAAAAGAGTTTCGGAGTGCACCGGGTAGTCACCGGGTCACCGGAAGGGGTTCCGGACACCCCCGATAAGTGTATGGGCCTAATGGGCCAAAGGAGGGACTGACCAGCCCACTAGGGGGTTGGTGCGCCCCTCTACATGGCTGGCCGACCCTAGGGGAAGGAAAGGGGAGGGGTGGCTGAGGGAGTCCTGGATTAGGGGGTCCCCGGGCGTCCGGGCTATGTGACGTGGGTCGGACTGGTGGGCCGTGAAGATACAAGATAGAAGGCTTCCCCCCATGTCCGGATGGGACTCTCCTTGGCATGGAAGGCAAGCTTGGCGTTCGGATATGAATATTCCTTTCTCCGACCTTGTACAACCCTAGCCCCCTCCGGTGTCTATATAAACCGGAGGGTTTAGTCCGTAGAGGCAGTCATAATCATACAGGCTAGACATCTAGGGTTTAGCCATTACGATCTCGTGATAGATCAACTCTTGTACCCCCTATACTCATCAAAGTCAATCAAGTAGGAAGTAGGGTATTACCTCCATCAAGAGGGCCCGAACCTGGGTAAACATCGTGTCCCCTGCCTCCTGTCACCTTCGATCCTTAGACGCACAGTTCGGGACCCCCTAGCCGAGATCTGCTGGTTTTGACACCGACATTGGTGCTTTCATTGAGAGTTCCTATGTGTTGTCGACAAAGGATTCGATGGCTCGTTCGATCATCCACAATGATGTTGTTTCGGGGGAGATTTCCCCTTTGGCCAAAATTTTGTATTTAGCGGCTTCACGCTGTGTGCCAACTCGAGTGGCCACCTCGAGCAGATCGACAGCTATGCCCTGGTCATGAGATCAGTTTCGGGAACCTAAACTATGTCACCGATACTCGAGGATATTTGATTTTAGATCCAGAGCAGGCCGTCAGGTCCGAAGACGGGAGTCTAGAGCCCACCGGACCCTCTGCACTTATGGAGCTTGCTACCGGAGAAGCGCCAGACACTCTGCCGGACTCTAAGTCCGAACTCTCGAGATCCGTGTCAAGCGGGCGCCGCCAGGAGGCCCCAACTCCAGACAGCCCCACAGACTCTCGTTTCTCTGTCCAACCCTCGCCTTTAAACGAGGCTTTGGACTTAATGCGATCACTCGCCATTACGGAAGGATAGCTCCCGAATTATGCCCAGCCCAGACTAGGGACTGAGGGCGGGGAAGTTTACGTCCCACCCACCACCCACTTCATAGCCACTATCGAAGATCTAACCGACATGCTGGACTACGCCTCCGAAGACATCGACGGTATGGACGACGACGCCGGAGACGAACAAGGCCAAGACCCTCTGTTTACCGGACGTTGGATGGCCACCTCCACATATGACGTGTACATGGTGTATACACCTAAAGAGGATGATGACGACGGCAAGAAAGATCCGGTTGAGGACCAGGTTGCTGAAGCACCTCCAAAACACCAACGTCGGCGGCGCTGCTCAAAATCGCGTCGCCAAAAAGATAGCAATACCGGCACCGAAGACAATAACACTCCGGAGAACGCCGAAGACCCCGAAGCCCCTGTCGAGCCAACATCCGAACAGAATGATTGGGAGGATGGGCAAGTTAATCCCACCGATCCTATCGGGAACGAGGGATCGGAGGACAGTAATTACCTACCGATCTCAGAAGAGGATGCGAGCCTCAGCGACGAAGATTTCATCGTGCCAGAGGAACCCCTCGAACAAGAGCGCTTTAAACGCCGGTTAATCGCCACTGCAAGAAGCCTGAAAAAGAAGCAGCAACAGCTTTGAGCTGATCAGGATCTACTCAATGACAGATGGACTAACATCCTGGTTGCCGAGGAATACAGCCTTGAACGCCCAACTAAGAGTTACCTGAAGCACAAGCTACTGCCTCAATTTGATGACGAGGCCCTTGAGCCCATACTGCCAAAGCATAGAACTGCTGACGAGCCCGACCGACCGCCATGTGGACGGGACAGACCGGCTACTCATGCCGAACACCAGCCCGCGCCACCCCGCCCTCGAGGCAAGGAGGTAACAACCCAGGGCTATACCTACGACTTACACAAGGACCTGGACAATAGAGCCGGTCTAACAAGATCAATCTATGGGTTGAGGGGGCATGCTCCAACACGCGAGGGCGGCCATCAGACCTGGCGGGACAGACACAACCTCGCACAGGCCAAAAGCACATACGGCCTCCGTCCGAATTACGCCGCGATGTCGCCTGGTACAGAGGCGCTGCACACCCCCTATGCTTCACCGATGAAGTAATGGAACATCAGTTCCTAGAGGGGTTTAAACCCGTCAACATAGAATCATACAACGGTACGACAGATCCCGTAGTCTAGATTGAAGATTTCCTTCTCCACATTCACATGGCTCGCGGTGACGATCTACATGCCATCAAATATCTCCCCTTAAAACTTAAGGGACCAGCACGACACTGGTTAAACAACCTCCCAGAAAATTCTATTGGCAGCTGGGAAGATTTGGAAGATGCCTTTAGAGACAACTTCCAAGGTACCTATGTACGGCCCCCGGACGCCGATGACCTTAGTCACATAGTCCATCAACCTGGAGAGTCAGCCAGAAAACTCTAGACAAGGTTCTTAATCAAAAAGAACCAAATCGTCGACTGCCCGAACGCCGAAGCCCTAGCGGCCTTTTGAAAGTGCTAGTGATCGACTAGAGGGGGGTGAATAGGCGATTTTTATGAAAGTCTTCGAAATATGAAAGTTTCGAACACAAACGATAGAAATAATCCTATTACCATGCAGCGGAAGGTAGACTACACTAGGCAAACCATAGTCAAGTATTCAATGAAGTGAAAGCACAATGACTAATAGCAGCTAGGCAGTAAGGATCAGGTAGGAAGATATTGTGAAGCCAATCAGAACAAGTAATCACTCAGTGAAGCCAAATGGTGATGCAATCGTACAATGACTTCACAAGGACCAACAGTAAGTAAAGGGAAGGGAAGGATGAAACCAGTGACTCGTTGAAGACAATGATTTGTTGGACCAGTTCCAGTTGCTGTGACAACTGTACGTCTGGTTAGGGAGGCTGAGATTCAACTCAGAAGACCTCGTCTTCACCTTATTCCCCTTGAGCTAAGGACACCCAGTCCTCGCCCAATCACTCTGGTAAGTCTTCAAGGTAGACTTCCAAACCTTCACAGACTTCGTTCACCGGCGATCCACAATGACTCTTGGATGCTCAGAACGTGACGCCTAACCGGCTGGAGGATTCACAGTCCTCAAGTGTAATAAGTCTTCAGATCACACAGACAGGAAGACTTAAGTGATGCCTAACACTCTTTGGCTCTGGGTGGTTAGGGCTTTATCCTCGCAAGGAATTCTCTCTCAAAGGCTTCGAGGTGGGTTGCTCTCAAATGACAAAAGCCGTACTCTAACTCTGAGCAGCCAACCGTTTATGGTTGTAGGGGGTGGGCTATTTATAGCCACTAGGCAACCCGACCTGATTTGTCCTAAATGACCCCGGGTCACTAAGGAACTGACACGTGTTCCAACGGTCAGATTTCAAACACACACGACAACTTTACTTGGGCTACAAGCAAAGCTGACTTGTCCAACTCTGGACAAGATTCGCTCTCATAGTCTTCACTCGAAGACATAGGATTTTGGTTAAGCATCACTTCAGTCATTCTGACTGGTTCTCTTGGACCCCACTTAACAGTACGGTGGTTCCTATGACTCAACAAAGAAGAAAAAGAACTACGAAAGATCTAAGTCTTCGCGCTCCATAGTCTTCATGCGATGTCTTCTCTTGTCATAGTCTTCAATGTGAATGTCTTCACATACCACCTTAGTCTTCAATGTCTTCTTACATTTTTAGGGGTCATCTCTGGTAGGAAAACCGAATCAATGAGGGACTTCTACCTGTGTTATCCTGCAATTCTCACAAACACATTAGTCCCTCAAGTAGGTTTGTCGTTAATACTCCAAAACCAACTAGGGGTGGCACTAGATGCACTTACAATCTCCCCCTTTTTGGTGATTGATGACAAGCTAGTTGAAGTTTTCAACGGGGAATATAATATGTGAAATTGTAAAGGATAAGGAATTGTCTTCATAAGTTGCAAGGGCTCCCCCTGAAGATGTGCATATAAGTAATTTGCTTTTGGAATGCAAATGCACATGGTAGGTTGTACTTGTGGATATCCTCTTCAACTTATGATGACAATTCATCATGCATGAAAAGTATGTGAAGATAATGACATGCATAATGAAAAATGGGCGTGTGCAAAATGATCTAAGTGCGGAATTTATTGTCGCACATGCGGAATTTATCATCGCATCACAGAATAGCAAATAAGTAGCAGACGACCATCGAGTTTAAGTGTTACAACTCAAAGAACCAAATGTATCCAAAACGAGAGTTGTAAACACTAGGCAAAACATAAAGCAACCGCCCATATGGACCCGCTTGAAGACTATCAAACTCATATGCTTCTCCCCCTTTTGTCAGTAAGGACCAAAAAGGTTTGAAGACATAGAGCATCTACTCGTTCCCATGAGGAGTAGGTGAGGCAGCAAGGTCGTCGGTGTTGTTCGGCGGTGCAGACGAACTTGGGGCAGTGTCGATGCGTGCAGAAGTAGGGGGCGGTGAAGTAGCATCGTCTTCGTCATCGATCACTCTGACATTCATAGTTGTTGCGGAGGAAGAGAACTCAGAGTCTTCAAGAGACAGAGTTCATTGCAGCACAGTCCTTCTTGGAGGTGTGGAGTCAAACTTGAAGCATTTAGAGAAGCCATCCTCTTGAAGATCATCCTCAGAGCACATAAGAGTCAGTCCTTTCCATGTACGTCGACAGGTTTCATGGGCAACAAAGGCATTCTTGGTGGCAAGATTGCGAATCCTGTTTACATCCACCAAGAGGCTTTGCATTTGGCGCTTCAGCCAGTCATGATGCCTATCCTGTTTCTGATGAAGGGCAACCAGAAGCTCTCGATCATTGAGAACACAAGATCGTTTCTTGGGCCGTTGGGCAATGGTGCTTTCAGTGGCTTTAGTGAGGGCACGATGAGGTGCACGTGTAGTACCGGCCAGAGGATAAACACGAGTGACTGCTTCAACTCCTTCAATGTTTTGAGAGAAGCTTTGATGCTCAGCATTCTGAAGACTAAGAGGCTCCTTGGCAGGCTCTGGATAGATGGCTTCAACGGACATATCAACATCAGGCAGAAAGATCCGATGATTGCGAGCAGAGGGCTGATATGAGACAGCTGAGTGTAGTTTGATCAGCCGCATTATCCATGGAGCATAAAACTTCAAGCCAAAAAGATCAGATCCTGATGCAGCAAGTTGGCGGATGAAGAAGTCTTATGCATTGAATCATTTGCCATGAAGAATATAAAAGACCAAAGTCTTCATTGCACCTTCCAGCTTTGCATGTGGAGAATGTCCTTTGATGGGCCAGAGAGTTCGCCTTATAATGTGATAGATAGTGCGTGGCAGATACTCAAGGTCTTCAACAAAGAACTCCTTAGGATATGCAGCATCTGGAGGCAAAGGCTTCATCATGCTAAGCATTTGACTCATGTTTGGTTCAGGTTTCTGAAAGATGCTCTCCATAGCTGCACTGTGAAGCTGACAACCAGGTTCATAAAGATCTCCAGGAGTGGGCAGACCAGTGAGCTCAATGATGTCAAAGGCTTTGGCTTCGTGATGAACATTGCCGGTCATCCACTCAAGGACCCAAGTCTTCGGATCTCTGTTGTAGCCACGAATGTGAAGAGTGGCATAGAACTGGAGCAGCAATTCTTTGTTCAAGTGCTCTTTGTCGGTGATGAAAGGCAACAATCCAGACTCTTTGAAGCAATCCAGAGCTTCTTCCAAGCAAGGCAGACCAGTTATAGCTTCAGTGTCAAGATGCTTATGAGGGAAAATGCGACCTTGATTGTACAGAATGCATGAGTAATAACTTCGATGCGGATAGCTCCAGAACCAATCAGAAGATATTCTTTCCCTTGAGTAGGGGTTCTTGGCGCTGTTGAAGAAGGTGTTGTCTTCTTTGAAGCCGTTGACATTAAAAGATCCGGGTGCCGATGTAGGACCTGGAAACCTGGGCAACCTTGGCATTGGCTTCTGTACCTGAGGCCTGTGCTCAACATGATAGTCAAACTGAGGACCAGCAGCAGGTGCAGGAACAGGAGCAGTGGCAGAGGCGTTGGGCTGCACAACAGAGGCTTCAGGAGTAGTTGCATCACTGGCTTCATTGACTTCTGGCATTGGTGCAGGCTCCACATTTGCTTCAGCCATGACTACGTCATTGGCTTCATTTGTGTTGGGGGTGGCAGCCTCAAGATTCTCAACCTCCACTTGATGAGATGGAGGGTCGGGCACTGACATGTTCTCCTCGAGAACAGCTTCTGCAGTAATGGGGAGAGTAGGGACACATTCTTCTTCTTGTGTGTCGTCGGCTGATGCAGCCGGAATGTCTTCAGCAGCTTTAGCCTCAGACGCGGAGACATTCACAGTAGGAGTGGCATCTAGAAACACTTGACGTGCAACAGATTGGTGATGCACTTCTCCTTCTGGAATGCTGGAAGGAGGGACTTGAGACCTTGGCCCTTTGCGAAGCCTGCGTAACGCAGGAGACGCCTTTGGAGATGGAGTTGGCTGGGGTGGTGTGACTTGTTGTTGTGGGTGATCAGCCCATGATGCATCCTGAGCAATTGGCGTCAGAGGACGACCAATGCTGATGAGTTCGCTGTGCGTAAGCACAGGCGGTGATACCTGTTGGTGCTCGATCAGAGGAAGAACTACATCATCTTCAACATTGTCATGGTGACCAATGTCTTCAGCAGCGATGGGATCAACTGCTGGAATGTCTTCAGCTGCATGAGCCTCTGTGGAAGCAGGCTCATGGACAATCAGTTGGTGCTCTTGGGGTGTAGATGCAGGGCGAACCATTAAGATAGGTTCAACAACTAAGGGCTCTGTGGGAGCAGCCCGATCCTTCTTGGTCTTGCGCTTCTTCTTGGAGGGAGCAGCATCAGAGGCTTCAGAATGTTTCCTCTTTCTGGCTTCAGCCTCAGCATTCCTCGTCTTCTTCAGTTCTGAAGCGGTTGACCTGACATTTGGCTTCGAGCCAGTCATGCTGGCTGGGAAGACAATGGGATGTGCTTCCTGCCTTGGTGCTTCGGGTTCGGCCACAGCTGGCTTCTTCTTCTTCTTTGCAGCCATCCTGGGATCGATGCCAGGATGACCAAGAGCCTTGCGCTTCTCAGCCTCATTGTAGGCTTGCACACACTTATCAGCCAGGCTCTTCATGCGCTCACGAGAATCTTGAGCTTCTTCACGCTTCTTGAGAAAGGCTTCTTTGAGCTCATGCAGCATGATCTTGAAGTTTTTGACCTCTTGCACGCTGAGCTTGGCCATGTGCTTCTTGAACTGAGCTTTCTCAAAGTCGATCTTTTGCTTCAGTTCAACGATGCGCTGAGCTAGAGCTAGCTCTGAGGCAATGGCGCCATGGAAGGCGACACTGAGGCCAATTGGAAGTTGCAGATCTTCAAAGCTGAGGTTGGGCGTGTCAAACCACTCATCAATGAAGTTGTGGATGATTGCCACGTCAAAGAGAGGCAAAACATTGAAGATTTCTGCTTCTTCTTTGCTCTTGATCAGTTGCTCAAGAGTGTCATCTGCAAGATCTTCATCGCTGGACAGATCAATGGCTTCGTTGCGCAGAATAGCAGCAGCAGTCAGTTCTTGGCTGGTGTGTTGCAAAGGCATCTTTACTCTAGAGGACTTGGAGATGCGTGACAAATCTTCAGACTGCACACTGTCTTCAGGAGGTGCAGTAGCCAGTGGCTTCGCCCGTGAGATTTTTGATGCTGAGGCAGGCTTTGAAGCTTTAGGATTCTTCGGTTTCTTTGGCTTCGGCGGTGCAGGCGCTTCATCAGATTCAGCGTCATCTACATGCTCATCCACGGCTGTCCCTTGAACCTTGATATGAGTGATGAGACCTTCCAGGTTGTAGAAGGGCCCAACAAGATTGGGTTCAGCTTCGCGGGTGCCATCGGCACGGGGAGTAGAAGGGCCAGGGTTGAAGTCAAGTCCCCATGACTTCTTGTTTTGCTTGCCCGAATTCTTGGCAAACTTGAAGTTGCACTTGAATAGATTGTCATCACGACACCATAGTAGTGACGATGGGTGTGCATCCGCAGGCTGTGGTCCACGGGCCATGCAGGGATAGAAGCCTTGTTCAATGGCTTCATCTCTGGACCTGGGTTGAAGATTTTTGTATAGTATGTCTCCCCATGGTCGCTTGATGGCGTTTTTCTCAGCATATTCCTAGGTCACAAACATGTACTTGAACCATTGTTCAGCCCAATATCTTCGAACCCATTGGATTCGGGTCTTGCGCTGATTGTAATCCTCTTCAGGATCTGTCTTGTAAAGCTCTGAGAGGTCATCAGGCAAATCTCTTGACGTTCCCCCACGACGTTGTCTGCCACCCTTCCTTACTGATTTCTCTGCAGCCATGAACTTCAAGCTGAATGGCTTCAACACGTTCAGAGGCTTCAAAGGCTTCCTCTTGCTGGACAAACAGGAACTGGCTTCGGGAGAATAAATATGATGCTGTAAGAATTCTGCAAATGAATGCAGACTATGAGAACCAAGGGATTCTCCCACGGACATGTACCTGTGACAGCATTAAGGTGCGAGGGAAGGGGAAGAGGTCATATGCATTCTCAGAAGATTTTGAAGATAAATCAGTTTAGAAGACATTGACCTCATAGTGCGAAGACATTCACTCATAGATAGAGAGTTGGTTCCAGATTTGTACGAATCCACGAATAAGTACAAGTGAGGAATCTAACTACTTTGTGAAGCATAAGTGAACATACTAGGCATATTATGAGATGCAGTATGAAATAGATCCAACTTGTGTGAACAGAAACTGCTTGTGGTAGAAAGTGATGAATCTATAGGATCAAAGGGGCCGTAAAAAGGAAGTTTTATTTACCACACCAAAGAACTGCTAGACGGAGTGGGAGAGGAGGCCGAGCAGTTCGACCGTCCGTGCCCTAACTTGGCGACAGAGGACACCTACGGCGACGGCGGAGAAGACGATATCCGCGGCCGGCGTGAAGACGGCATCGGAGAGGTCGCGACAGCTAAGCGCTTCGTCGCCGGCGTCATCGAGGGCTAGCGGTGGTGCTAGGGTTTGTGCGAGAGTGGAAGAAAGGATAATGACTGTGGTGAGGCGTGTATTTATAGGGACAGGGACGACATAGTGTTATTACACAAGTGCCCCTGGCGATTCACATCTGAAGGACACATGGCCATCATGCAACATATCGGAGGTTGTTCCACGTTCCCACGCACGCCTGGATTGTTGGGTGGTCGTTCCCACTTCTTCGGGTTTCAGGTGAAGGAATTAGCATTGAAAGCGGACTTAATGTTTGTCTCTGTATCTTCTGCTGACAAGGACGCAGAGAAAACATTCGACAGTTTCAAGAGAATGCATATGATTTGGACAGATAAGGTTTGAGATAGAGAGCATAGAGAGATTAGGGTCCGATCACATTCACTTAGTTCAAAAGATTCAACAAGAAGACATAGCTATAAGTGAATGCTGTAGAGGACATAACACTAGTATATATATATATATGTGAGAAAGACAATCAAACCAACATAGTGAAGATATCATGAAGACAAGTTGAGAATGAAGACAAACAAAATGTGAAGACATAGCAAATGTAACACCATGGGTAAAACACTTCAACAGAAGAATTTGGTGGCGGCGTTACCCACCGTATATGAAGTATTAGACTCAGACACGGCACACAATTATCGTGGCGCTCTGAAGTCAAATTCCACATTAATGTATCCACACTTAGAATGTAAGTCTTCATTGATTGAAGATATACTTTACTTCGTGTGTTGCACATCTAAGTCATCAATCTGCATAAGTGTTAGGATGTGTGCCTAATCACAGGACATTTGAGGATTCCAAGATATTTAGCTCACACCGTAACTTGCAAAATCTCTTCTCATCCAAGGGCTTGGTGAAGATATCTGCCAATTGCTCTTCAGTGTTGACATGTATGATATCAATATCTTCCTTCACAACATGATCTCTGAGAAAGTGATGACGAATTTCAATGTGCTTTGTCTTCGAGTGCTGAACTGGGTTGTTGGCAATCTTGATGGCGCTTTTGTTGTCGCAGTAGAGTGGCACTTGCTTCAGATGAATGCCATAATCTTTGAGTGTTTGCTTCATCCATAGAAGCTGAGCGCAGCAAGATCCAGCAGCAATGTATTCAGATTCAGCAGTGGAGAGAGATACACAGTTCTGCTTCTCTAAAGACCAACATACAAGTGATCATCCCAGAAAATGACATGTGCCTGATGTAGACTTGCGATCCACCTTGTCACCAGCATAATCAGCATCCGAGAATCCAACCAAATCAAACTCCGAGCCCTTTGGATACCATAATCCTAGTGTTGGGGTGTAAGCCAAATATCGAAGAATTCGCTTCACAGCTAAGTGATGCGATTCCTTTGGTGCCGCTTGGAATCGAGCACACATGCAAACACTAAGCATAATATCTGGCCTAGATGCACATAGATAAAGTAAAGAACCAATCATGGAGCAGTATACCTTTTGATCGAACTCTTTACCATTGTCGTCGGGACCCAGATGATGTTTGGCTGGCATTGGCGTCGTGAAGCCTTTGCAGTCTTGCATCCCAAATTTCTTCAGGCAATCTTTGAGTTACTTCTCTTGAGATATGAAGATGCCGTTGCGTTGCTGACGTATTTGAAGACCAAGGAAGAACTTCAGCTCACTCATCATGGACATGTGATATTGCTCTTGCATCATATATCCAAACTCTTCACTGTATTTCTGATTGGTGCGGCCGAAGATAATGTCATCCACATATATTTGGCACACAAACAGTTCACCATCATATGTCTTCGTGAAGAGAGTGGGGTCGAGGGAACCAGATTTGAAGCCTTTGCTTTTCAGGAAGTCTTTGAGTGTGTCATACCAAGCCCGAGGGGCTTGTTTGAGGCCATACAGTGCCTTGTTGAGCTTGTACACCATGTCAGGATGTTTTGGATCTTCAAAGCCAGGCGGTTGTGCAACATACACTTCTTCTTCAATCTTGCCATTGAGAAAAGCGCTCTTCACATCCATTTGATATAGAAGTATGTTATGATGATTTGCATAGGCCAGCAGTATGCGTATGGCTTCAAGTCTAGCCACATGAGCAAATGTTTCATCGAAGTCAATCCCTTCAACTTGAGTGTATCCTTGAGCAACGAGACGAGCTTTGTTTCTGACAACTTGACCATGCTCATCTTGCTTGTTGCGATATATCCATTTGGTGCCTATTATATTGTGCTTGCGAGGATCAGGACGCTTAAAAAGTTCCCATACATTATTCAGCTCAAACTGTTGAAGCTCTTCTTGCATAGCTTGAATCCATTCAGGTTCCATGAAGTCTTCTTCAACTTTCTTGGGTTCAGAAATTGAGACGAATGCGAAGTGCCCACAGAAATTTGCTAGCTGTGTTGCCCTTGAACGAGTGGGTGGACCTGGTGCATTGATGCTATCAATTATTCTCTCAATCTGTACTTCATTTGCAACACGAGGATGTACAGGACGAAGATTTTGCTCTTGCTGATCATTGTCATCGTTAGAGGGATTGTCTTCAGGCTGAGCATTGTCTTCAGGTTGATCAGGTGCGGTGATGATAAGTTCCTCTTCAGGCTGAGCTTCAGATGGTATGATTTCTCCAGTTCCCATAAGTTTGATTGATTCACTGGATGGAACTTCATCTAGCACATTTGGCAGGTGCTCTCTTTGTGAGCCATTAGTCTCATCGAACCGCACATCCACTGTTTCAACCACTTTATAGTGAAAAAGGTTGAAGACTCTATAGGAGTGCGAATCCTTTCCATATCCAAGCATAAAACCCTCATGTGCTTTTGGTGCAAATTTTGAAGTGTGATGTGGATCCTTGATCCAGCACCTGGCGCCAAATACTCTGAAGTAACTGACATTTGCCTCTTGCCAGTAAGGAGCTCATAGGATGTCTTGTTCAGAAGCTTGTAAAGATAAACACGGTTGATGATATGGCATGCAGTATCAATGGCTTCCGGCCAGAATTTTCTTGGAGTCTTGTATTCATCAAGCATTGTCCGGGCCATCTCAATAAGTGTTCTGTTCTTGCGTTCGACGACGCCATTCTGCTGTGGTGTGTACGGAGCTGAGAATTCATGTGTGATGCCCAAGGTATCAAGATATGTATCTAGGCCAGTGTTCTTGAATTCAGTGCCATTGTCACTTCTAATGTGCTTTATCTTGGCGCCATAGTTTTTCATTGCTCGATTGACGAAGCGTCTGAAGACATCCTGCACTTCAGTCTTGTAGAGGATTATATGCACCCAAGTATATCTTGAATAATCATCAACAATGACAAAGCCATAGAGACAAGCAGTAGTAGTAAGAGTTGAGTAATGAGTGGGACCGAAAAGATCCATGTGGAGCAGTTCGAAGGGTTGAGTCGTTGTCATGATTGTCTTCGAGGGATGCTTGGCCCTCGTCATCTTTCCTACTTCACATGCACCGCATAAGTGATCCTTCTTGAACTTGACACCCTCGATGCCTATGACATGCTTCTTCCTTGCAAGGGTGTGGAGGTTCCTCATGCCAGCATGCCCTAGCCTCCGATGCCAGAGCCAGCATTCTGAAGCTTTTGCTAGAAGACATATGACAAGCTGTGGTCCTGCTGAGAAATCTACCACGTACAAATCATCTTTCTGATACCCTTCAAACACTAGAGACTTGTCAGATTCCATTAGAACAAGGCAACGATATTTTCCAAATATCACAATCATGTTTAAATCGCAAAGCATTGAGACAGACATTAAGTTGAAACCAAGGGATTCAACAAGCATGACTTTATCCATGTGTTGATCCTTTGAGATTGCAACTCTACCTAGACCCAATACCTTGCTTTTACCAGTGTCAGCAAATGTGATGTGACTTCTGTCAGATGGACGTAAGGTTGAGTCCATGAGAAGGCTTCGCTTGCCAGTCATGTGATTGGTACACCTACTATCAATAATCCATTCTGAAGCTGCTGGTGTCGTACCCTACAGTGCAGTTAGGGGGATAGGCTTCACGAAGAGAATTGTGAAGCAAAAACATTTGACGAACCAGTGGATTATTAAAGCTTAGATCGAGATTAGGACTGATAGGGCAAGTAGCAAGCGACTCAGGAACAAAGTACATAATAAGACCATTTGGGCATTTGATCTTGCGCCCTACAAGATGTGTAAGGTCCCCAGCAATAGCATCAAACGATTTTGGTTTTCGTTTGGAGACCTTTCCTTGCAAAAGAGAGTTAAGCTTTCTTAGCCACCCACATCTTCAAGGGTGGCTTCGAAGCAATGAGTCTAAGTGCAGCATTTGAGAACTTTGGCTTTGGAGCCCTAGCAAAAAGTCTTGCAGGTGGACAATAATACTCATAAGAATAAGCAGAATAGTTTTTGGTCTTATGAACATGGCGGTTTGATGAACCGCGCTCATATTCATAGGCCTGAGTATGGCTTCCCTGCAAAAGATTTGCATTAGTGCGACTCAGGTGAGTCCTCTGTCTATATGAAGCCTTTGGGCTGTATGAAGCATGTGGTCTGGGATTTGTCTTCTTCACTTGTGGTGTCATGACGACATTCACAGGAAGATTCTCCAAACACCTTTTCGGCACCCAGACCTTCTTCATAGGCGGCCCATTCCTGCAGTTAGTACCAATATACATGGCAAACACTTCACCATTCTGATTCTTAAACAGTTTATAGTTTGCATCAAAGGATTCATCAATAACAATGGGATTAGCACAAGTGAAGCCAGATAGGGTGGATGGATCCGCTGAAGGTTCCTTTGCAGGAACCCATGTGGTTTTGGGGTACTGCTCAGGTTTCCAGTAAGAGCCATCAGCATTCATTTTCCTTTCGAACCCAACACCCTCTTTCCTATGGTTTCGGTTCAGGATCTGCCTTTTGAGGACATCACATAGTGTCTGATGCCCTTTGAGACTTTTGTACATCCCTGTTTCAAGCAGTGTCTTCAACCTAGCATTCTCATCAGCAATAGCAGTGGTATCCTCAGCAGAGAGGTTAGTTACCACATCAACAGTTGAAGATATTGCAATAGTAGCAGCAGTAGAACATTCAGCAACAAAAGTAGCGTTATCATGCTCAATGCATTTAAGACATGGTGGTTCAAATCCTTCCTGAGCTGAACTGATCTGTTCGGCGCGAAGTGACTCGTTTTCCTTTTGAAGATCTTCATGAGCCGCTCTCAATTTCTCAAGATCTTGCTTCCTTTGAAGATAATCATAGGAAAGCCTTTCATGAGTTGTTGAGAGCATTTCATGACGACTTTCAAGTTCCTCATACTTAACGTGAATATTTTTTATGTCTTCAATTAAGGACTGAGATCGAGTCATTTCAGCATCTAACAGATCATCGCTTTGTCTAACAGTTTTTGAATGTGTTCCATAGCTTTCTGTTGTTCAGTTGCAATTTTAGCAACTGTTTTGTAGCTGGGTTTGGAACCACAATCAGAGTCATCGTCACTAGATGTTTGATAGTGAGTAGTGCGTGTGTTTACCTTGGCACCGCATGCCATGAAGCAGTAGGAAGGAGCGGAGTAGTCCTTGTCATTTGCATCGGTGTCGGAGATGAGGTCATTGTCTTCAGTATTGAAGATGGACTTGGCAACGTATGCTGTAGCCAGACTCGCAACGCCAGAATCGGACTCCTCCTCAGACTCCACCTCCGCCTCCTCAGAAGCGGACTCCTCCTCAGTATCCATTTCCTTGCCAACAAATGCACGTGCCTTGCCAGATGAGCTCTTCTTGTGTGATGAAGACTTTGAGGAAGACTTGGAAGAAGATTTTGAGTATTTCTTCTTCTTCTTGGCGTCAGAGTCATACTCCTTGCTCTTCTTCTTCTTCTTCTTCTTCTTCTTCTTGTTCTCATTGTCCCATTGTGGACACTCAGAGATGTAGTGGCCAGGTTTCTTGCACTTGTGACATGTTCTCTTCTTGTAATCATGATCAGAAGCTTCATCATTCCTTGAGCTTGATCGTGAAGACTTTCTGAAGCCTTTCTTCTTGGTGAATTTTTGGAACTTCTTCACAAGCATAGCAAGCTCCTTTCCAATGTCTTCAGGATCATCAGAACTGCTGTCAGATTCTTCTTCAGATGAGGAGACAACTTTTGCCTTCAAGGCACGAGTTCGCCCATAGTTGGGACCGTAGATGTCTCTTTTCTCAGAAAGCTGAAACTCGTGTGTGTTGAGCCTCTCAAGTATGTCAGACGGATTGAGTGTCTTGAAATCAGGACGTTCTTGAATCATCAGGGCTAGGGTGTCAAACGAACTGTCAAGTGATCTCAGGAGTGTCTTGACGACTTCATGCTTGGTGATCTCAGTAGCGTCGAGGGCTTGAAGCTCATTTGTGATGTCAGTGAGTCGATCAAACGTGAGCTGGACATTCTCATTGTCATTTCTCTTGAAGCGGTTGAAGAGGTTGCGAAGGACACTGATTCTCTGATCTCTCTGGGTTGAGACGCCTTCGTTGACCTTGGAGAGCCAGTCCCAGACTAGCTTAGATGTTTCCAAAGCACTCACGCGACCATACTCTCCTTTGGTCAGATGACCACAGATGATATTCTTGGGAGTAGAGTCCAGTTGAACGAACTTCTTGACATCAGCAGCAGTGACACCTTCTCTAGCCTTGGGAACGCCGTTCTTGACGACATACCATAGGTCGACATCAATGGCTTCAAGATGCATGCGCATCTTATTCTTCCAGTAGGGATATTCAGTTCCATCGAAGACGGGGCACGCAGTGGAGACTTTAATTATCCCTGTAGTCGACATAGCTAAAACTCCAGGTGGTTAAACCGAATCACACAAAACAAGGGAGTACCTTGCTCTGGTACCAATTGAAAGTGCCAGTGATTGACTAGAGGGGGGGGGGGGTGAATAGGCGATTTTTATGAAAGTCTTCGAAACATGAAAGTTTCGAACACAAATGATAGAAATAATCCTATTACCATGCAGCGGAAGGTAGACTACACTAGGCAAACCATAGTCAAGTATTCAATGAAGTGAAAGCACAATGACTAATAGCAGCTAGGCAGTAAGGATCAGGTAGGACGATATTGTGAAGCCAATCAGAACAAGTAATCACTCAGTGAAGCCAAATGGTGATGCAATCGTACAATGACTTCACAAGGACCAACAGTAAGTAAAGGGAAGGGAAGGATGAAACCAGTGACTCGTTGAAGACAATGATTTGTTGGACCAGTTCCAGTTGCTGTGACAACTGTACGTCTGGTTAGGGAGGCTGAGATTCAACTCAGAAGACCTCGTCTTCACCTTATTCCCCTTGAGCTAAGGACACCCAGTCCTCGCCCAATCACTCTGGTAAGTCTTCAAGGTAGACTTCCAAACCTTCACAGACTTCGTTCACCGGCGATCCACAATGACTCTTGGATGCTCAGAACGCGACGCCTAACCGGTTGGAGGATTCACAGTCCTCAAGTGTAATAAGTCTTCAGATCACACAGACAGGAAGACTTAAGTGATGCCTAACACTCTTTGGCTCTGGGTGGTTAGGGCTTTATCCTCGCAAGGAATTCTCTCTCAAAGGCTTCGAGGTGGGTTGCTCTCAAACGATAAAAGCCGTACTCTAACTCTGAGCAGCCAACCGTTTATGGTTGTAGGGGGTGGGCTATTTATAGCCACTAGGAAACCCGACCTAATTTGTCCGAAATGACCCTGGGTCACTAAGGAACTGACACGTGTTCCAACTATCAGATTTCGAACACACACGTCAACTTTACTTGGGCTACAAGCAAAGCTGACTTGTCCAACTCTGGACAAGATTCGCTCTCATAGTCTTCACTCGAAGACATAGGATTTTGGTTAAGCATCACTTCAGTCATTCTGACTGGTTCTCTTGGACCCCACTTAACAGTACGGTGGTTCCTATGACTCAACAAAGAAGAAAAAGAACTACGAAAGATCTAAGTCTTCGCGCTCCATAGTCTTCATGTGATGTCTTCTCTTGTCATAGTCTTCAATGTGAATGTCTTCACATACCACCTTAGTCTTCAATGTCTTCTTACATTTTTAGGGGTCATCTCTGGTAGGAAAACCGAATCAATGAGGGACTTCTACCTGTGTTATCCTGCAATTCTCACAAACACATTAGTCCCTCAACTAGGTTTGTCGTCAATACTCCAAAACCAACTAGGGGTGGCACTAGATGCACTTACACCTTTAAACACAACATCCATGACGAATGGCTCGCCCGACACCTCGGCCAAGAGAATCCAAAGTCCATGGCAGCCCTTACAGCACTCATGACCCACTTTTGTGCGAGAGAGGATATCTTGTTATCCCGTAGCAACAACAGTACCAGTGACCCTGGTACTTCTGAAACCAAAAATGGCAGCGGCAGGCCCCGACGCAATAAACACAAGAGTCAAAGTAACAATTGAAGGAAATATGCCCTAGAGGCAATAATAGAGTTGTTTATATTTCCTTATATCATGATAAATGTTTATTATTCATGCTAGAATTGTACTAACCGGAAACTTAGTACATGTGTGAATACATAGACAAACAGAGCATCACAAGTATGCCTCTACTTGACTAGCTCGTTGAATAAATGATGGTTATGTTTCCTAAACATAGACATGAATTGTCATTTGATTAAAGGGATCACATCATTAGAGAATGATGTGATTGACTTCACCCATTCTATTATCTTAGCATTTGATCGTTTAGTATATTGCTATTGCTTTCTTCATGACTTATACATGTTCCTATGACTATGAATTATGCAACTCCTGAATACCGGAGGAACACTTTGTGTGCTACCAAACGTTACAACGTAACTGGGTGATCATAAAGGTGCTCTACAGGTGTCTTCGATGGTACTTATTGAGTTGGCATAGATCGACATTAGGATTTGTCACTCCGATTGTCGGAGAGGTATATCTGGGCCCTCTCGGTAATGCACATCACTATAAGCCTTGCAAGCAATGTGACTAATGAGTTAGTTGTGGGATGATGCATTACGGAACGAGTAAAGAGACTTGCCAGTAACGAGATTGAACTAGGTATTGAGATACCGACGATCGAATCTCGGGCAAGTAACATACCGATGACAAAGGGAACAATGTATGTTGTTATGCGGTTTGACCGATAAAGATCTTCGTAGAATATGTAGGAACCAATATGAGCATCCAGGTTCTGCTGTTGGTTATTGACCGGAGATGAGTCTCGGTCATGTCTACATAGTTCTCGAACCCGTAGGGTCCGTACGCTTAATGTTCGGTGACGATCAATATTATGAGTTTATGTGTTTTGATGTACTGAAGGTAGTTCGGAGTCCCGGATATCATCACGGACATGACGAGGAGTCTCGAAATGGTCGAGACATAAAGATCGATATATTGGACGGCTATATTCAGACATCGGAAGTGTTTCAGGTGATTTCGGAGAAAACCAGAGTGCTAGAGGGGTTACCGGAACCCCCAGGAGAAGTATTAGGCCTTAGTGGTCCTTAGGGGAGAGAGTGGGCAGCATCCCAGGAGGTGGTGCCCCCCCCAAAGGGGAGTCCGAATAGGACTAGGGGAGGGGTGAGGGAGTCCTGGACTAAGGGGTCCTCGGACACCCGGCCTGTTGTCTATGGGCCGGACTAATGGGCTGTGAAGATATGAAGACCGAAGACTGTACCCGTGTCCTGATAGGACTCTCCTTGGCATGGAAGGCAAGCTTGGAGAACAACAATGAAGGTTCCATCTTATGTAACCGACTCTATGTAACCCTAGATCCCCCCGGTGTCTATATAAACTGGAGGGTGTAGTCCGGAAAGGATATACTCAATACTTTAGTCATACAGGCTAGACTTCTAGGGTTTAGCCATTACGATCTCGTGGTAGATCAACTCTTGTAATACTCATATTTATCAATATCAATCAAGTAGGACGTAGGGTATTACCTCCATCAAGAGGGCCCGGACCTGGGTAAAACTTCGTGGCCCCTGTCTCCTGTTACCATCAACCTTAGACGCATAGTTCGGGACCCCCTACCCGAGATCTGCTGGTTTTGACACCGACATTGGTGATTTCATTGAGAGTTCCTCTGTGCTGTCGCTGAAAGGTTTGATGGCCCCTTCAATCGTCAATAATGACACTGTCTACAAAGAAACTTTCCTCCCCGGGCAGATCTTCGTGTTCGGAGGCTTCACACTGCGGGCCAACTCGTTTGGCCATCTGGAGCAGATAGAAAGCTACGCCCCTGGCCATCAGGTCAGATTCGGGAGCTTGAACTACGTCGCGGACATCCGCGGAGACTTGATCTTCACCGGATTCGATACCGTGGTGGCCGCTCCCGGTCACCCCGATGATCATGACCTAAATCTGTCATCGGGCCGCATCCAGGAGATCGCTCCCATAACCGCTCTGGCCCTAGAGCTGGAGCAGGCCGTGCCATCCGGAGATGGAAGGATTAACCTCACCTCGGAGGCCGCATATTTCATAGCGTTGGAGCCGTACATGGACCTAGTCTCACACGAGGCCTATGCCATTGGAACGCCGGACTCGTCTCCGACCGCAGGTTTCGAACCGCGCGAGCCCGCGGACGCCGAGCTTGATCGTTTATCGATCTTCAAATTCAGTGCTGCAGACATCTTCCAGCACTCGCCTTTGGGTGATGTGCTGAACTCACTAAAAAACCTGTCCTTGGCATTTGACCCGCAGCTGTACTATATCCGGCTCGAACTAGGGGCTGACGATGGAGAATTTTATGTCCCACCCACCACCCACTTTATAGCCACGATCGAGGATTTGACCGACGAACTTGATTATGACTCCGAGGACATCAATGGTATGGACGACGATGCCGGAGAAGAGGAGGCCCAGATCCCACCGTTCACCGGACGCTGGATGGCTACTTCCTCGTATGACGTATACATGGTGGATGCACCAAAGGAGCACAGCGGCGATGATAAGGAAGACCCAGTTGGGGATAAACCTTCCGAAATACAGTCAAAGCGCCGTCATCAACGGCGCCTGAGGGAGTCCTGGATTAGGGGGTGTCCGGATGTCCGGACTATACCTTCAGCCGGACTCCTGGACTATGAAGATACAAGATTGAAGACTTCGTCCCGTGTCCAGAAGGGACTTTCCTTGGCGTGGAAGGCAAGCTTGGCGATATGGATATTCAGATCTCCTACCATTGTAACCGACTTTGTGTAACCCTAACCCTCTCCGGTGTCTATATAAACCGGAGGGTTTTAGTCCGTAGGACAACATAGACAACAACAATCATACCATAGGCTAGCTTCTAGGGTTTAGCCTCTCTGATCTCGTGGTAGATCTACTCTTGTACTACCCATATCATCAATATTAATCAAGCAGAACGTAGGGTTTTACCTCCATCGAGAGGGCCCAAAACTGGGTAAAACTTCGTGTCCCTTGCGTCCTGTTACCATCCGGCCTAGACGCACAGTTTGGGACCCCCTACCCGAGATCCGCCGGTTTTGACACCGACATTGGTGCTTTCATTGAGAGTTCCTCTATGTCGTCGCCATCAGGCTCGATGGCTCCTACGATCATCAATAGCGATGCAGTCCAGGGTGAGACCTTCCTCCCCGGAGAGATCTTCATCTTCGGCGGCTTCGCAATGCGGGCCAATTCACTTGGCCATCTGGAGCAGATCGAAAGCTATGCCCCTGGCTGTCAGGTTAGATTTGGAAGTTTAAACTACACGGCTGACATCCGCGGGGACTTGATCTTCGACGGATTCGAGCCACTGCCGAGCACGCCGCACTGTCTCGACGAGCATGATCTAGCTCTGCCGCCGAACAGTGCCCTGGAGGCCGCACCCGCATCAGCTTTGACCCTTAATTCGGAGCCAAATGCACCGATCGAGGATGGGCGGTTCGACGCCACCTTAGGGGCTATGATCCCAACGGCGATTGAGCCGAACACCAGCCCCATACTCTGCGAGACTCGTGACTCCAAGGAGCCGGACTCCTCTCCGGACTCCGAACCCTCCGCGCTCCTGCCGATCGAATCCGATTGGGCGCCGATCATGGAGTTCACTGCCATGGACATCTTTCAGCACTCGCCTTTCGGCGATATTCTGAAGACACTGGAGTCTCTCTCTTTATCAGGAGAGCCCTGGCTGGACTACTGTCAGCAAGGTTGGGGTACGGATGATGAAGAAATTCAAAACCCACCCACCACCCACTTTGTAGCCACTATCGATGATTTAACCGACATGCTCGACTTCGACTCCAAAGACATCAACGGTATGGATGCCGGTGAAGGAGATGATGAAGAACCAGTGCCTACTAGGCCCTGGAAAGCCACCTCGTCATATGACATATATATGGTGGACACCCCAAAAGAAGGAGATGGCGATGGAACAATGGAGGATGACTCCTCCAAGAAACAGCCTAAGCGCCGGCGTCAGCGGCGCCGCTCAAAATCCCGCCAAAACAAATACGGCGATTCCAGCACGGGAGATAATAATACTTTGGAAAGTACCGAAGAGAACCCCCTCCAGCAAGATTTAGCACAGGAGGATGGAGAAGCCAACCCTCATGAGAGAGCGGCAGACAGGGAGGTTGAGGACGACAATTATATGCCTCCCTCCGAAGACGAGGCAAGCCTCGACAACGATGAATTCATCGTACCGGAGGGTCCCGTCGAGCAAAAGCGTTTTCAACGCAGGCTTATGGCCACGGCAAGAAGCCTCAAGAAAAAACAGCAACAGCTTAAAGCTGATCAAGATTTGCTAGTCGACAGATGGACTGAAGTCCTTGCGGCCGAAGAGCATAAACTTGAACGCCCCTCCAAGAGCTACCCAAAGCACAGGTTGCTGCCCTGAGTAGAGGAGGAAGCACTTGATGCGGCTGACCGGCCACCTCGTGGCCGCGACAGAGAGGCCTCTCGGCCCTCCACTCAAGCCTCACCCCGTACCAAGGCATGGGAATGTGCACCGGACTTACGAGATATGTTGGAGGACAAGGCAAGGCAAACAAGATCGATCTACAGATCGCGTGGGCGCCCCACGACTCGAGACGGTAACCGTCACGCCGGCCACAAATTCGGCAGGGCCGAACACAGTAGACAAAGCTCATTGGAGCTACGTCATGATATCGCCCAGTACAGAGGCGCCGCACACCCACTATGCTTTACAGACGAAATAATGGATCATCAAATCCCCAAGGGTTTCAAACCCGTAAACATCGAATCATATGATGGCACAACAGATCCTGCGGTATGGATTGAGGATTATCTCCTTCATATCCACATGGCCCGCGGCGATGATTTCCATGCCATCAAATACCTCCCACTCAAGCTTAAAGGACCAGCTCGGCATTGGCTTAACAACTTGCCAACAGGATCAATCAGTTGTTGGGAGGACCTGGAAGCCGCATTCCTCGACAATTTCCAGGGCACTTATGTGTGACCCCCAGACGCCGATGACCTAAGTCACGTAATTCAGCAGCCAGATGAATCGGCCAGGCAATTCTGGACACGGTTCCTAACAAAGAAAAATCAAATAGTCGACTGTCCGGACGCAGAGGCCCTAGCAGCCTTCAAGCACAATATCCGTGACGAGTGGCTTGCCCGGCACCTAGGACAGGAAAAGCCGAAATCTATGGCAGCACTCACGACACTCATGACCCGCTTTTGCACGGGAGAAGACAACTAGCTTGCTTGTAGCAACAATATGACCAAGAACCCCGGAAATTCGGATACTAGGGACAGTAGTGGCAGGTCGCGTCACAACAAGCAGAAGCGCCGCATTAACGGCGACAATGCTGAGGATACGACAGTTAATGCCGGATTCAGAAGCTCTAAATCCGGTCAGCGGAAAAAGCCATTCAAAAGGAATCCTAGGGGCCCGTCCAGCTTGGACCGAATACTCGACCACTTGTGCCAAATACACGGCACCCCCGAAAAGCCGGCCAATCACACCAACAGGGATTGTTGGGTGTTCAAGCAAGCAGGCAAGTTAAACGCCAAAAGTGAAGACAAGGGGCTGCATAGCGATGACGACAAGGAGCCCCGGCCGCCAAACAACAATGGACAGAAGGGTTTTCCCCCACAAGTGTGGACGGTGAACATGATATACGCAACCCACGTCCCCAAAAGGGAGCGGAAGCGCGCGTTAAGGGACGTATATGCGGTAGAGCCAGTCGCCCCAAAGTTCAACCCATGGTCCTCCTGCCCGATCACCTTTGATCGAAGAGACCATCCCACTAGCATCCGTCATGGCGGATTTGCCGCATTGGTCCTAGACCCAATTATCGACGGATTTCATCTCACTAGAGTCCTTATGGACGGCGGCAGCAGCCTGAACCTGCTTTACCAGGATACAGTGCGGAAAATGGCCATAGATCCCTCGAGGATTAAGCCCACCAAAACGACCTTTAAAGGCGTAATACCAGGTGTAGAGGCTAACTGTACAGGTTCAGTCACACTTGAAGTGGTCTTTGGATCTCCGGATAATTTCTGAAGCGAGGAGTTGATCTTCGACATAGTCCCATTCCACAGTGGCTATCACGCACTGCTCGGACGAACCGCATTCGCCAAATTCAATGCGGTACCGCACTATGCATACCTTAAGCTCAAGATGCCAGGCCCTCGAGGAAGTACAAAGCAGCCTCTCCAGGCATTTCTCCAGTCCGGCCATTAAATGTTCGGACACCGTTAAGTGCGCCCGGAGTAACCCACAACAAGACCGCCTGGCACGCTCCGAGCAGGCATAGCAATGCGGCCCCAACCCCAGCCCTCACAACAATGCGACATCAGTGCTTCGCATACATAACTACGCCCTAAAAATACCATGGGTACAGGGGGAGGGGCACCATCACGGCACGCCCGAAACATGGCTTAAACCGCACCAGGGGCTGCCAATTTTTTAATTTTCTTTTACTTTCAGGACTCCACTCTTCGGAAGGCCTGTTCGGCAGTTCAATTGCCGCACAAACGATGCAAGAACCAGGGAGGCAGACAAGCCACGCCGCATTACGGAACTCTCAGGTGGTCTCTATCACGAGCAGTATACCTGTTTCGCATACTATTCCGCAGCTTGCCCCTGGAGCAGACATGTTAAATAGTCCAACTTTTTGTTTCTCGCATTACTTGTATGGTTCTGCTTTGATCGCAGCTATTTTTAATAAACAATGCATAGCTTTTGTCTATTTTTGCATTACTTTTTCATAAATATATGTTCCTTAACGACATGTTGCACCCGTACAATTTGGTACGGCCAAAATACGCCAGGGGCTTTAGTACCCCTCAATTGGTGTGAGAAGTCCGAACACTTTCACAAGTGTGGCACCCCGAACTTATAGCATTATATGCATCGGCTCCGAATCATGTCTTGGGTCAATAGTTGGGTTTGCCCGGCTCCTATGTTTTGGTGCCTTATGTTCCGCTATATCGGCTAAGGTAGCACTAGGAGAACCACTGCGATTGTGCCCCAATTGAGCTGGGCCGAGCACCTCAGTGGAGAAAGCTAAAACTGACTGTCATGATGAAGCGAGAGCTGGTCGCTGTTTGAGAGGTTTTTTCGAGTCGCTAAAGACTTATGCCGCTTAGGGCAAGGAGTCGGCTCTGTCCGGCCAAGGCGTGGATAGCGCCCCGAACTCGGTCTTCTGAATACCAGGGGCTTCGCCGAAATTTAAAATTATAGAATTCTATGGCTAAGTGAGAGTGTTCACGCGTTATAGTCCGATTGCCTTTGTTCGTTGGGCTGAGAGCCTCCCTCGAAGGACCCAAACATGGGAAAAAGAGCGCTCAGGTTTATCCCCGAACACCCCAGCACTAGCGGCACGGGGGCAGAAGCCGACGACTCGCCATCTCTCAGAATTGATAAACAGCCGCACGGAAGGTAATATTTTAAATTCAAACAGCATTGCTCAGCGCATATGAACAAGTTTTCAGCGCACAGGACAAAAACGAGCGAGTTTAACTAAAAAATTACATCCCTAGAACATTCATCCGCCACAAGGCGGGCACCCTTTAGAACATCCTTATAGTAATTCTCGGGCTTGCGATGCTCTTTCCCCGGCGGTGGCCCGTCCTTCACAAGCTTCTCAGCATCTAGCTTGCCCCAGTGCACCTTAGCACGGGCAAGGGCCCTACGGGCACCTTCAATGCAGACGGAGCGCTTGATGACTTCGAGCCTTGGAAAGGCCTCCACCAGCCGCTGCACCAGCCGAAATAGCTCCCAGGTAGAGCCTCTCCAGGCCACAGCCGAACTAAGAGGCCCTTCATGGCCTGTTCGGCCGCCTTGTGGAGCTCAACCAATTGCTTCAGCTGGTCGCTCAGGGGCACGGGGTGTCTGGCCTCAGCATACTGAGACCAGAACACCTTCTCTGTCGAGCTTCCCTCCTCGGCCCGATAGAATGCGGCGGCATCGGATACACTCCGGGGAAGATCTGCGAACGCTCCTGGAGAGCTCCGGATTCGGGTAAGTAACAAGTAACTCACGTTTATATGTTTGCTTTGCATAAAGAATGCCTTACCCGCCGCTATCTTCTTCACCTCATCCAACTCCTAGAGGGTCTTCTGGGATTCGGTCTTGGCAGACTTGGCATTTTCAATAGCCGCCGCGAGCTCAGACGCTCGCGTCTTTGAGTCACGCTCCAAACTCTCATGTTTTTTCATGAGAACCTGGAGCTCTTGCCGCACCTTGCCAACCTCGGCCTCATACTTCTCCCGCTCGATGCGCTCCGCGGCCACATCTTCTGGGCCTCGAGCAGCGCTTGCTTAAGGGTCGCCACCTCAGACGTGGCCCCTACAATAGCCACGTTAATCCTGTCTTTTTTTTGCAATTGCACCTTTTTTATACATATTCAAACAAGGTATTTCTTACCTTCCTTCTCCTCGAGCTGCTTCTTGGCATGCCCGAGCTCTTACTCGGACTTCTCGAGGCTCTGCTTCAGCGTGTCCACTTCTGCAGTCAGTGCGGCGGACGCCAGTAGAGAAGCCTGCATACGCATATTGACTCCTTTGTTAGACTCCTGCGAATTCTTTGATCCTCTATTCGGCTTTTCTTCCTGAACGCCCAACAGAGCATCAGGGGCTACTGTCTATGCGGTACTATTATTTACATTCTTTACTTACATCAAAGCCTGTTAAAAGGCTAGTACAAGCTTCAGTCAGTCCGCTCTTGGCGGACTGAACCTTCTGGACCACCGCACTCATAATAGTGCGGTGCTCCTTGTCGATGGAAGCGCCTTCGAGCACCTCCAACAGATTGTCCGGCACCCCCGGTTGGACGGGGGTCACCGGCATGGTGGGCTTGCTCCTCTTGGAAGGAGGTCGCCCGCCGGACTCTGGAACCTTTGAAGGTTCCGGAGCGGTGTCCGGCCTGGAGCCAGACTTGGAGCCCTGGGGGGTTTCATCCCCTTTACTCCTGGAGTCTGGGAGGTCGCCTTGCGGCGCCTCCAGGACCACCTCCTCCCTGCTTGGAACCTGTTGGGACAACAATTCGGTGTCCTCCGTAGGGC
>NC_041382.1:122536533-122558221 GCF_002162155.2 Triticum dicoccoides
AGTCATCGAAAGCGAGTTCACATCCGACGAGTCCAGTGAGCCGCTCGACGACGCGTCGAGCCGGTCTTTGGGTGGGCTGCATAAACATACTCGACATAAGGGAAAGTTGTGCAATAAACAAACACTATGAATTACTACGGTATCCGGATACTCACAATTTTGCCAGGGGCTTGGCCCTGGGCTGCCACTCCTCCCCGCCGTCGTCGGTGTTGGTGGAGTAGTCCGGAGGAAGGGTTTTCCCCTTCTTGGACCCTCCGGCCTCCCCAGAGAGGGCGGCCTTCCTTTTCTTCTCTCCTCCCGCTGGAGGGGGAGAGGTTTCTTCTTCTTCCTCCTCGTCTTCACGGGAGGAATGCGCTTCGGAACCGTCGGATGGTGAATCCGACACCTCCGGGCGCCGGGCACTCTTTCGAGTTCCCGTGGCCCTTCTTGTGGCCTTCTTCTCCGGCACCACATAGGGTGCCGGAACCAGCAGCTTCGCCAAGCGAGCGTCCGCTGGGCCTTCAGGCAAAGGAGCCGGACAGTTGATCTGTCCGGACGTCACCTGCCAATCCTGTCAAAGGTAAGGGAGCTTAGATCCCGCATGGAGTCAAACTATGAAAAACTAATATCCTGTAAAAGGAAAAAACAGCTTACCGCGTGAGCGTGATGCCACGTACTGAATCCGCGATCCTCGGTAGCGGATGCGGGGGCCTCGGCACCCTTGAAAAGCACCCTTCAAGCATCTTCGTATGTCGTGTCGAAGAGCCTGCTCAGAGTTTGGTGCCGCGCCAGGTCGAACTCCCACAGGTTGAAAGCCCGTTGTTGACACGGGAGGATCAGGCGGATGAGCATAACCTGGACTACGTTGACAAGTTTGAGCTCCTTGTCCACCAGGGTTTGGATGCATGTTTGGAGTCCGGTCAGCTCTCCTTTTTTACCCCATGATAGGCCCGTCTCCTTCCAGGAGGTGAGCCGTGTAGGGGGTCCGGATCGAAACTCGGGGGCTGCGACCCATGTGGGGTCGCACGGCTCGGTGATATAAAACCACCACGATTGCCACCCCTTCAGGGTATCCACAAAGGAGCCCTCGAGCCATAGGATGTTGGCCATCTTGCCCACCATGGCGCCTCCGCACTCCGCCTAGTTGCCACGCACCACCTTCAGCTCGACGTTGAAAGTCTTGAGCCATAGGCCGAAATGGGGGCGGATGCGGAGGAAAGCCTCGCACACGATGATAAATGCCGAGATGTTGAGGACGAAGTTCGGGGCCAGATCGTGGAAATACAGGCCATAGTAGAACATGAGCCCCCGGACAAATGGGTGAAGAGGGAAGCCTAGTCTGCAGAGGAAATGGGGGAGGAATACTACCCTCTCATGGGGCCTAGGGGTGGGGATGAGCTGCCCCTTTTCGGGAAGCCGGTACGCAATGTCGTTAGACAAGTATCTGGCCTTCCTCAGCTTCTTGATGTGTCCCTCCGTGACAGAGGAGACCATCCACTTGCCTCCCGCTCCGGACATGACTGGAGAGGGTTGAGGTGGGAGTGCGGACTTGGGCGCTGGAGCTCGAGTGCGTGAGAATGGATAGGCAAAGGAGGAAGAAGGCGTAGGTGAAAAGGTGGATCCTTATCCCCTTATATGGGTGGACGCAACTACGTGTCCCCACCAGCCTGGTAAAAATCGCTTATCTCCAAGCGCCGTAATCAATGGCGCAGTTGGGTTACCCACGCCCGTATTGATGAGAATCTCGGAATAAGGGGACACGATCTCTGCTTTGACAAGACGTGCCAAGGAAACCGCCTTGCATAACACACTGAGGTGGGATAATGAAATGACTCGGATAAAGGCTTGGCCGTGGTGTGTGACGCTACGGCATACGTCAGCAGCTTAGATTTGTGTAAATATTATTCTCTCTATGGCAATATGTGGAAACTTATTTTGCAGAGCCGGACACTATCTTTGTGTTCAAAATATTCTATGAAGTACTTGGAGGAGGAACCCGCCTTGCAATGCCGAAGACAATCTGCGCGCTGAACTCGTCGTTATTGAAGCCTGGTTCAGGGGCTACTGAGGGAGTCCTGGATTAGGGGGTGTCCGGATGGCCGGACTATACCTTCAGCCGGACTCCTGGACTATGAAGATACAAGATTGAAGACTTCGTCCTGTGTCCGGAAGGGACTTTCCTTGACATGAAGCTTGGCGATACGGATATTCAGATCTCCTACGATTGTAACCGACTTTGTGTAACCCTAACCCTCTCCGGTGTCTATATAAACCAGAGGGTTTTAGTCCGTAGGACAACATAGACAACAACAATCATACCATAGGCTAGCTTCTAGGGTTTAGTCTCTCTGATCTCGTGGTAGATCTACTCTTGTACTACCCATATCATCAATATTAATCAAGCGGGACGTAGGGTTTTACCTCCATCGAGAGGGCCCGAACCTGGGTAAAACTTCGTGTCCCTTGCCTCCTGTTACCATCCGGCCTAGACGCACAGTTCGGGACCCCCTACCCGAGATCCGCCGGTTTTGACACCGACAGCGCCGCTCTAAGTCACGCCGCAGTAAAGACAACAACACCGGCACATGAGAAGATGACACTCCGGAAGGTGCCGAATACAACGAAGACCTCGTCGATAAAGCAAACGAACAAGATGAACGAGAAGATGAGCAGGTTAACCCTGTTAAACAAGCCACGCATGAAGATTCGGAGGATGATAATTACCTTCCGCTCTCCGAAGATGAGGCGAGCCTCGGCACCGAAGATTTCATCGTGCCCGAGGAACCTCTCAAGCAGGAGCGCTTCAAGAGCCAGCTAATAGCCACGACAAGGAGCCTGAAAAAGAAGCAGCAGCAGCTTCAAGCTGACCAAGACCTGCTCAATGATAAATGGACTGATGTCCTAGTAGCCGAATAATACGACCTCAAGCGCCCAACCAAAAGCTACCCAAAACACAAACTGCTACCTCAGTTTGACGAGGAGGTGCCAGAGTACATGCCACCATCGCACAATATGGCCGACCGACCACCACGTGGTCGGGACAAAACGACAACTCATGCCGAACACCAGCCCGCCCCGCCTCATCACTCAGGCAGAGGTAAATTAGCCCACGACCATACAGATGACCTACGGCAGAACCTGAACAATAAAACAGGACATACAAGATCAATCTACGGATCGCGAGGACGTGCCTCGACACACGACCACGGCCACCTATTCGGACGTGACAAACCCAGTCATGTGGGGGCCGAACACCGCAGACGGACTCTATCAGAGCTGCGTCACGATACGGCTTGATATAGAGGCCCCGCACACCCTCATTGCTTCACTGATGAGGTCCTGGATCACGAATTCCCCAAAGGATTCAAGCCCGTGAACATAGAATCATACGATGAAACCACTGACCCCGCGGTGTGGATCGAGGACTTCATTCCCCACATCCATATGGCCCGCGGAGATGACCTCCATGCCATAAAATACCTTCCTCTAAAACTCAAAGGGCCAGCTCGCATTGGCTAAACAGTCTGCCTAAAAATTCCATCGTCAGCTGGGAGGACTTGGAAGAGGCTTTCCTCGATAACTTCTAAGGTACATATGTTCTACCTCCGGACGTTGATGACTTAAGTCATATAGTTCAACAACCCAGAGGTCCGCCAGGAAATTCTGGACAAGGTTCTTAACTAAAAAGAACCAAATTGTTGACTGTCCGGATGCCGAAGCTCTAGCAGCTTTTAAGCATAGCATCCGCGACGAATGGCTCGCTCGCCACCTTGGCCAAGAAAAGCCAAAATCCATGGCAGCCCTCACGACACTCATGACCTGCTTTTGTGCGGGCGAGGACAGTTGGTTGGCCAGTAGCAAAAACAATGCAACCGACGCCGGCACCCCTGAAGTTAAAAGCAACAAAGACAAGTCTCTACGCAATAGGTACAAGCGCCAAAACAACAGTGACAACACCAATGATACGGCGGTCAACATCGGATTCAGTGGCTCTAAGTCCGGTCAGCGGAAGCAGCCATTCCAAAAGAACAATTCGGGCCCATCTAGCTTGGACTGCATACTTGATCATCCGTGCCAGATTCACGGCACCCCCGACAAGCCTCCTAATCATACAAATAGAGAGTGCTGGGTTTTCAAACAGGCCGGCAAAATAAACGCCGAGAACAGGGAAAAGGGATCGCAAAGCGAGGACAATGACGAAGAGCCACGACAACCGAACACAGGGAACAAAAGAAGTTCCCCCCTCAGGTCAAAACGGTGAACATGATATATGCTACCCACATCCCCAAGAGGGAGCACAAGCATGCGCTCAGGGACGTCTACGCGATAGAGCTAGTCGCCCCAAAATTCAATCCATGGTCGTCATGTCCGATCACCTTTAATCACCGAGATCACCCGACCAGCATCCGTCACGGAGGCTCAGCTACACTGGTCTTAGACCTAATAATTGACGGGTTTCACCTGACTCGTGTCCTCATGGACGGCGGTAGCAACCTCAATCTGCTCTATCAAGATACAGTGCGAAAAATGGGCATTAACCCATCAAGGATCAAGCCTACAAAGACCACCTTTAAAGGAGTCATTCTAGGTGTAGAGGCCCGTTGTACGGGCTCAATCACATTAGAGGTTGTCTTCGGATCTCCGGACAACTTCCGAAGCGAGGAGTTAGTCTTCGATATCGTCCCATTCCGTATCAACTATCACGCACTGCTCAGATGAACTGTGTTTGCTCGATTCAACGCAGTGCCACACTATGCTTATCTCAAGCTCAAGATGCCCGGCCCACGTGGCGTCATAACAGTCAATGGCAATATGGAACGCTCTCTCTGTACAGAAGAGCACACAGCTGCCCTAGCAGCAGAAGTACAAAGCGACCTTCTCAATCAGAACCTTCTTTCGGCCACCGAGCCCTCGGACACCCTTAAGAGGGTCCGGACTACTCTGCAGCAGGAGAGCTCAGCTCGTCAGGAGCTCGACTAGCAATCCGGCCTCCATCTCAGTCCCGATCAAGCGGCGGCCTGCGTGCCGCGCATACATAACTACGCACTCAAAATTCCATGGGCATTGATGGAGGCATAGCTAGCTTGTGATCCATGACACGGCTCAACCGACATCGGATACACACATAATTTCACTTTTGCTTGTTTCATTTTAGGTTTTAATCCCACAGACCCCATCGGGTGGTCTGGTTATCGGTCCTCTTGGGGATAAACACACCAAGATGGCGAGGAGCGCAAACATGCGGGGACTTTTAGGTGATTCCGTTAATGATAACTCTACCTGTCTTCCAGGACCCACATGCAGCTCTTCCCTGGTTTCGGCATGTTAAATAGCCTGTTGCTTATTGCACTACTTGTATCAATGCGCCTTGACGTACTAATCACATTACAGTGAAAACAGTTTGTAGCTGGAGCTGTAGGACCCCAACTTTTTACCTTTACATCTTTTCTGTTTTCTTTCTCTCTTTTCTTTATTTTCTCAGTTTCCCTGTGGATAACCCCATCAGGTAGCACCCGTACACTTTGGTACATTTTGATGTTTGCCAGGGGCTTTATAGCACCCCACATTACGGCAACAAAAGTCCGAACACTTCTTGTAAGTATAGTTCGGCACCTCGAATTTAGCATTATATGCATTGGCTCCGGATCATGTCTTTGGTCAATAGTTGGGTTCCCGGCTCCTGTGCTTGCTATCCTACGTTCCGCTACATCGGCTAGGGTAGTAAAGGGAGAACTACTGCGATTGTGCCCTAGTCTAAATCGGATGAGCACCTCAGTAGAGAAAGCCGAAAACTGACTGTCATGATGCGGCGAGAGCCGGTCAGCTGTTTGGAGGTCTCAAATCGTTGGAGATTTTTCCGCATTACGTGAAGGATCGGTACTTCCCGATCAGACGCTGACAGCACCCTGGTTCGTATACCAGGGGTTGCGCCTATGTTTTATTATAAAACTCTTATGGCTAAGTGAGGGTGTTCAAGCCGTATAGTATAGTTGCCTGGTTCGTTGCGCTAAACAACTCCTTCAAGGACCATATAATTGGATCAAGATTGTTTAGATACCATCCCGAACACCTCCGTACTACCTACGTGGCTTCGCCAGTTTCTACTTTAGTCCGGAGACTTCGGCCGTATGCGAGGCCGCGGCCAACAACGACGCCTGTATTTAAGAAAAAAATAGCAGGATATCATGTCCGGAGACTTCGGCCGTATGCGAGGCCGCGGCCAGCAACGACGCCTGTAGTTCTCTACATGAAGTCCACCTATATTTCTCTGCATGAAGTCCTCCTGTATTTAAGAAAAAAATCCCTCGGCCTCCGTCAGTTTCTGCTTCAGTCCGGAGACTTCGGTCGTATGCGAGGCCGCGGCCAGCCACGACGCCTGGATTTAAGAAAAAAATTAGTTAGTTTCCTGGCATAGGAGATTGATCCTCTATCTGGTTTTTTCTTTCCGAACATCGGACAGTGTCTCAGGGCCAACTGTCTACATTGGGATTCTTTCCTTTAGGCGTCACTTACCTGAAAAACTAGTGGAGACTTCAGTCCGGAGACTTCGGCCCTATGCGAGGCCGCGGCCAGCAATGACGCCTGTATTTAAGAAAAAAATTAGTTAGTTTCCTGGCATAGGAGATTGATCCTCTGTCCGGTTTTTTTATTTCCGAACACCGGACAGTGTCTTAGGGGCTACTGTCTACATTGGGATTCTTTCCTTTAGGCGTCACTTACCTCAAAACCTGTCAACAGGTTGCCGCAGGCCTCAGTTAGTCCGCTCTTGGCGGACTGAACCCTTTCAATCACCGTGCCCATAAGGACACAGTGCTCATCCATAATAGAAGCGCCTTGCAGCGCTTCCAGCAGACTATCCGGTGCCCCTGGTTGGACAGGGGCCACCGGCGGAACAGGCATCCCCCTTCTTTCGAAGGAGGGTGTGTGCTGGATTCCGGAGCCACCTCGGTCTCCGAAATTGAGTCCGGTTGAGGGCCGAATTGTATACAGCCCTCCTCGCCAGTCTCCGGGGGGATTGGTTACCCTTGGTGTCCGGCGACGGGGGTTACGCCTTCGGGCGCCTCCTGAGCCTCTCCCTCACCGGGAACAGTCCTTTGGAACAACACCTCCGCATCATCCAGTTCTTGGGGGAGTGTGCGGCTGGAGGGGAGTCGCTAGCCATCGCCTTGGAATCCAGTGAGCCTCCTGACGAGGATCACAGAGGGATGTTGTGGGCCGGACTACAATAACATAATCAATCGTCTCAGCACAATAAAGAAGGGAAACTTCATGGGCAGATAAGGTGTTAGTACTTACGATGCGGCCCGAGACTTAGCGCGGGGGCGTCTCTCCGGACTGTCCTCGACGTCCCATGCGAAGTTATCCGTGAGGGAGCCCTTCCCCCTTTTGGGCGCCTCCGCCTCCAGAGTTGCGGAGGCCACCCTCTTCTTCCTCCCCCCATCAAGGGGAGAGTCGCTCTCCTCCTCCTCCTCATCTGTGTTGTCTTCGGCGGCAGGGGAATGGGCCTTGTCTTCGGACGTCACGTCCGAGGTTCCCTTGCGGTGGAGGCCGCTCCGGGCCCCCTTGGCCTTCCCCCTGGCCTTCTTCTCTAGTGCCTTATAAGGTGCCGGCTCCAGCATCTTTGCTAAGCGCGGGATGACTGGCTCCTCGGGCAAGGGAGCCGGACACCGGATCTGCTTCGCCTTCTTCAACCAGTACTGAAAAGGCAATGGTAATGGAAGCTTAGACATCATCCTTGAAACAAGCAAGTAAGGGATGTGTTGAAAACAACATACCTCGTTGTGAGGATGATTTATGTCGTGACCCCGGTCCAAGCCAGTGGCCGGCGGTATATCGTTGCCCTTGAAAAGCAACTTCCAGGCATCTTCGTGAGTCGTTTCGAAAAGCCTCACCAGTGTATGGTGTTTCTTCGGGTTGAAATCCCATAGAGGACGGCTTCGGCTCTGGCAGGGAAGGATTAGGCGCACCAACATCACTTGGATTATGTCGACAAGCTTGATGTCCTTATCGATCATACTTTGGATACACGTTTACAGTGCAATCAGCTCATCCGACGAACACCAGTTTGGGCTCTTCTTGACCCAGGAGGTGAGCCGCACGGGGGCGCCAGAATTGAACTCAGCAGCCGTGGCCCAGGTGGCATCACGGGGTTCGGTGATGTAGAACCATGGCTTCTGCCATTCCTTGACAGATTCCACAAATGTGCCTTTTGGCCAGGAGACATTGGTGAGCTTGCTCACCATAGCGCCCCCGTACTCTACGTGTTGTCCGTCCACCACCTTGGGCTTCATGTTAAAGGTTTTGAGCCACAACCCGAAGTGGGGGTGGATGCGGAGGAAGGCCTCGCACACGATGATAAACGCTGAGATATTGAGGAAGGAGTTCGGGGATAGATCGTGGAAATCTATCCCGTAGTAGAACATTATCCCGCGGACGAATGGGTGGAGTGGAAACCCTAGCCCGCAGAGGAAATGAGGGATGAACACTACCCTCTCGTTGGGCTTCGGTGTGGGGATGATTTGTCCCTAGGCTGGGAGACAGTGGGTAATTTCCTTCGCCAGGTACCCGGCCGCCTAAAGCTCGACAATGTCCTCCTCCTTAATAGAGGAGGCCATCCATTTGCCTTGACCTCCGGATCCGAACATGGTTGAGTGCTTTCTCGAGACAGGGAAATGAGAGCTTGGGCATTGGAGCTCAAGAACGGAGAGGCAGGAAGAAAGCGTGGGAGAAGAAAGGGGAATCTTATCTCCTCATAAGGGCGGTGAATATCGAACGCCCCCCCATTCGCCTGCTCCCAAGGGCTGTGTAAACGGCGCGGTTGGGTTACCCACACCCGTATTGATGAGAATCTCGTAATACGGGGACACGATCTCTGCTTTGACAAGACATGCCAATGACAACCACGTCTTGAAACGTGGAGCAAAAAACAGTTCGAAATTATGACCAAACAAGCGTGACGTCGCATTACTAAAGTTGTCAGCAGATTGGACTTGTGTGTTATTATATTCTCTTTGCGGTTGTGTGCGGTGTGTGTTACAGGTCTGGACACGATCAATTCCTCTGGAGACTATTCAGGAGTTCGGACATCACTACGCGCCGGATACCTTGTCATTGAAGCCAGGTTCAGGGCCTACTGAGGGAGTCCTGGACTAAGGGGTCCTCGGACGTCTGGCCTGTTGTCTATGGGCCGGACTGATGGGCTGTGAAGATATGAAGACCGAATACTGTACCCGTGTCCGGATAGGACTCTCCTTGGCGTGGAAGGCAAGCTTGGTGAACAACAATGAAGATTCCATCTTATGTAACAGACTCTATGTAACCCTAGATCCCCCCCGGTGTCTATATAAACCGGAGGGTGTAGTCCGGAAAGGATATACTCAATACCTTAGTCATACAGGCTAGACTTCTAGGGTTTAGCCATTACAATCTCGTGGTAGATCAACTCTTGTAATACTCATATTCATCAGTATCAATCAAGCAGGACATAGGGTATTACCTCCATCAAGAGGGCCCGAACCTGGGTAAAACTTCGTGTCCCCTGTCTCCTGTTACCATCAACCTTAGACGCACAGTTCGGGACCCCCTACCCGAGATCCGCCGGTTTTGACACCGACAGGGGGCGCGGCCCCTCTTTCCCTCTCCCTCTCTTTCCTTCCCCCTTCCCCCTTCCTAGTAGGACTAGGAAAGGATGAATCCTACTCCTACTAGGAGGAGGATTCCTCCTCTCCTTGGGCGCCACTAGGGCCGGCCGCCCCCCTTGCTCCTTTATATACGGGGGCAGGGGGGACCCTAGAACACACAAGTTGATTGTTCCAAGTTGTGTGCGGTGCCCCCTCCACCATATTCCACCTCAGTCATATCGTTGCAGTGTTTAGACGGAACCCTGTGCCGGTAACTTCATCATCACCGTCATCATGCCGTCATGCTAATGAAGCTCTCCCTCGAGGCTCTACTGGATCGTGAGTTCGTGGGACGTCACCGAGCCGAACGTGTGCAGATCACGGAGGTGTCGTACGTCCGGTACTAGGATCGGTCGACCATGAAGACGTACAACTACATCAACCGCGTTGTCATAACGCTTCCGCTTACGGTTTACGAGGGTATGTGGACAACACTCTCCCCTCTCATTGCTATGCATCACCATGATCTTGTGTATGCGTAGGATTTTTTTTGAAATTACTATGTTTCCCAATAGTGGTACAACTAGGTTTATGCGTACATGTTATATGCACGAGTAGAACACAAATGAGTTGTGGGCGTGGGTATATACATATTGCTTGCCGTCACTAGTTGATTCTTGATTCAGTGGTATTGTTGGATGAAGCGGCCCAGACCGACATTACACATACGCTTACGCGAGACTGGTTCTACCGACGTGCTTTGCACACAGGTGACTGGTGGGTGTCAGTTTCTCCAACTTTAGTTGAATCAGATTCAATGAACATGGTTCTTTCTGAAGATCAAAAAGCAATCACTATACCGCGTTGTGGTTTTTGATGCGTAGGTAAGAACGGTTCTTGCTCAACCCGCAGCTGCCACGTAAAACTTGCAACAACAAAGTAGAGGACGTCTAACTTGTTTTTGCAGGGCATGTTGTGATGTGATATGGTCAAGACATGATGCTAAATTTTATTGTATGAGATGATCATGTTTTGTAACAGAGTTATCGGCAACTGGCAGGAGCCATATGGTTGTCGCTTTACTGTATGAAATGCAATCGCCATGTAATTACTTTACTTTATCACTAAGCGGTAGCGATAGTCGTAGAAGCAATAGTTGGCGAGACGACAGCGATGCTACGATGGAGATCAAGGTGTCGCGCCGGTGACGATGGTGATCATGACGGTGCTTTGGAGATGGAGATCAAAGGCACAAGATGATGATGGCCATATCATATCACTTATATATTGATTGCATGTGATGTTTATCCTTTATGCATCTTATTTTGCTTAGATCGATGGTAGCATTATAAGATGATCTCTCACTAAATTTCAAGGTACAAGTGTTCTCCCTGAGTATGCACCATTGCGAAAGTTCGTCGTGCCGAGACACCACGTGATGAACGGGTGTGATAAGCTCTACGTTCACATACAACGGGTGCAAGACAGTTTTGCACATGCAGAATACTCGGGTTAAACTTGACGAGCCTAGCATATGCAGATATGGCCTCGGAACACTGAGACCGAAAGGTCGAGCGTGAATCATATAGTAGATATGATCAACATAGTGATGTTCACCATTGAAAACTACTCCATCTCACGTGATGATCGTACATGGTTTAGTTGATATGGATCACGTGATTACTTAGATGATTAGAGGGATGTCTATCTAAGTGGGAGTTCTTAAGTAATTTGATTAATTGAACTTTAATTTATCATGAACTTAGTACCTGATAGTATTTTGCATGTCTATGTTGTTGTAGATAGATGGCCCGTGCTGTTGTTCCATTGAATTTTAATGCGTTCCTAGAGAAAGCTAAGTTGAAAGATGATAGTAGCAACTACATGGGATGGGTCCGTAACTTAAGGATTATCCTCATTGCTGCATAGAGGAATTACGTCCTGGAAGCACCACTAGGTGCCAAACCTGCTGCAGGAGCAACGCCAGATGTTATGAACGTCTGGCAGAGCAAAGCTGATGACTACTCGATAGTTCAATGTGCCATGCTTTACGGCTTAGAACCGGGACTTCAACGATGTTTTGAACGTCATGGAGCATATGAGATGTTCCAGGAGTTGAAGTTAATATTTCAAGCAAATGCCCGGATTGAGAGATATGAAGTCTCCAATAAGTTCTATAGCTACAAGATGGAGGAGAATAGTTCTGTCAGTGAACATATACTCAAATTTTCTGGGTATAACAATCACTTGATTCAACTGGGAGTTAATCTTCCGGATGATAGTGTCGTTGACAGAATTCTTCAATCACTGCCACCAAGCTACAAAAGCTTCGTGATGAACTATAACATGCAAGGGATGGATAAGACAATTCTCGAGCTCTTCTTAATGCTAAAGGCTGCGGAGGGAGAAATCAAGAAGGAGCATCAAGTGTTGATGGTCAACAAGACCACCAGTTTCAAGAAAAAGGGTAAAGGGAAGAAGGGGAACTTCAAGAAGAACGACAAGCAAGTTGCTGCTCAAGTGAAGAAACCCAAGTCTGGACCTAAGCCTGAGACTGAGTGCTTCTACTGCAAAGGTACTGGTCACTGGAAGCGGAACTGCCCCAAGTATTTGGTGGATAAGAAGGATGGCAAGGTGAAAAAAGGTATATGTGATATACATGTTATTGATGTGTACCTTACTAATGCTCGCAGTAGTGCCTGGGTATTTGATACTGGTTCTGTTGCTAATATTTGCAACTCGAAACAATGACTACGGATTAAGCAAAGATTAGCTAAGGACGAGGTGATGATGCGCGTGGGAAATGGTTCCAAAGTCGATGTGATCGCAGTCGGCACACTACCTCTACATCTACCTTGGGGATTAGTTTTAGACCTGAATAATTGTTATTTGGTGCCAGCATTGAGCATGAACATTATATCTGGATCTTCTTTGATGCGAGACGGTTATTCATTTAAATCAGAGAATAATGGTTGTTCTATTTATATGAGTAATATCTTTTATGGTCATGCACCCTTGAAGAGTGGTCTGTTTATATTAAATCTCGATAGTAGTGATACACATATTCATAACATTGAAGCCAAAACATGCATAGTTGATAATGATAGTGCAACTTATTTGTGGCACTGCCGTTTGGGTCATATTGGTGTAAAACGCATGAAGAAACTCCATTCCGATGGACTTTTGGAATCACTTGATTATGAATCACTTGGTACTTGCGAACCATGCCCAATGGGCAAGATGACTAAAACTCCGTTCTCCGGAACAATGGAGCGAGCAACAAATTTCTTGGAAATCATACATACTGATGTATGTGGTCCAATGAATGTTGAGGTTCGCGGCGGGTATAGTTATTTTCTTACCTTCACAGATGATTTGAGGAGATATGGGTATATCTACTTAATGAAACATAAGTCTGAAACATTTGAAAAGTTCAAAGAATTTCAGAGTGATGTGGAAAATCATTGTAACAAGAAAATAAAGTTTCTATGATCTGGTCGTGGAGGAGAATATTTGAGTTACGAGTTTGGTCTTCATTTGAAACAATGTGGAATAGTTTCACAACTCACACCACCCGAAACACCACAACATAATGGTGTGTCCGAATGTCATAATCGTACTTTACTAGATATGGTGTGATCTATGATGTCTCTTACTAATTTACCGTTATCGTTTTGGGGTTATTCTTTAGAGACAGCTGCATTCACATTAAATAGGGCACCATCAAAATCTGTTGAGCTGACTCCTTATGAACTATGGTTTGGCAAGAAACCAAAGTTATCGTTTCTTAAAGTTTGGGGTTGCGATGCTTATGTGAAGAAACTTCAACCTGATAAGCTCGAACCCAAATTGGATAAATGTGTCTTCATAGGATACCCAAAGGAGACTGTTGGGTACACCTTCTATCATAGATCCGTAGGCAAGATATTCGTTGCTAAGAATGGATCCTTTCTAGAGAAGGAGTTTCTCTCTAAAGAAGTGAGTGGGAGGAAAGTAGAACTTGATGAGGTAACTGTACATGTTCCCTTGTTGGAAAGTAGTTCATCGTAGAAATCTATTCCTGTGACTCCTACACCAATTAGTGAGGAAGCTAATGATGATGATCATGTAACTTCAGATCAAGTTACTACTGAACCTCGTAGGTAAACCAGAGTAAGATCCACACCAGAGTGGTACAGTAATCCTGTTCTGGAAGTCATGTTACTTGACCATGACGAACCTACAAACTATGAGGAAGCGATAATGAGCCCAGATTCCGCAAAATGGCTTGAGGCCATGAAATCTGAGATGGGAACCATGTATGAGAACAAAGTGTGGACTTTGGTTGACTTGCCTGATGATCGGCAAGCCATCGAGAATAAATGGATCTTCAAGAAGAAGATAGACGTTGACGGTAATGTTACTGTCTACAAAGCTCAACTTGTTGCGAAAGGTTTTCGACAAGTTCAACGAGTTGAATACGATTAGACTTTCTCACCCGTAGCGATGCTTAAGTCCGTTCGAATAATGTTAGCAATTGCTGCATTTTATGATTATGAAATTTGGCAAATGGATGTAAAGACTGCATTCCTGAATGGATTTCTGGAAGAAAAGTTGTATCTAATGCAACTTGAAGGTTTTATCAATCCAAAGGATGCTAACAAAGTGTGCAAACTCTAGCGATCCATTTATGGACTTGTGCAAGCATCTCGGAGTTGGAATAAACGTTTTGATAGTGTGATCAAAGCATATGGTTTTATACAGACTTTTGGAGAAGCCTGTATTTACAAGAAAGTGAGTGGGAGCTCTATAGCATTTCTAATATTATGTGTGGATGACATATTGTTGATTGGAAATGATATAGAATTTCTGGATAGCACAAAAGGATACTTGAATAAAAGTTTTTCAATGAAAGACCTCGGTGAAGCTGCTTATATATTGGGCATCAAGATCTATCAAGATAGATCAAGATGCTTAATTGTACTTTCACAGAGCACATACCTTGATAAAGTTTTGAAGAAGTTCAAAATGGATCAAGCAAAGAAATGGTTCTTGCTTGTGTTACATGGTGTGAAGTTGAGTCAGACTCAATGCCCGACCAATGCAGAAGATAGAGAGAAAATGAAAGGTGTTCCCTATGCTTCAGCCATAGGCTCTATCATGTATGCAATGCTATGTACCAGACCTGATGTGTGCCTTGCTATCAGTTTAGCAGGGAGGTACCAAAGTAATCCAGGAGTGGATCACTGGACAACTGAAAGTGCGTTATATCGACTAGAGGGGGGTGAATAGGCGATTTTTATGAAAGTCTTCAAAACGTGGAAGTTATGAAGACAAACAGTAGAAATAAACCTATTACCCTGCAGCGGAAGGTAGACTACACTAGGCAAGCCATAGTCAAGTATTCAATAGAGTGAAAGCACAATGACAAATAGCTGCAATGTAGTAAGGATCAGGTAGGAAGATATTATGAAGCCAAACAGAACAATCAGTCACTCAGTGAAGATAAAAGATAGTGCAATCATACAATGACTTCACAAGGAGTAACAATACGTAAAGAGAAGGGAAGGATGAAACCAGTGACTCGTTGAAGACAATGATGTGTTGGACCAGTTCCAGTTGCTGTGATAACTGTACGTCTGGTTAGGGCGGCTAGGTATTTAAACCTGAGGACACACAGTCCCAGACACCCAGTCCTAAACACGCAGCTCAGGACACCCAGTCCTCACCGTATTCCCCTTGAGCTAAGGTCACACAGACCTCGCCCAATCACTCTGGTAAGTCTTCAAGGTAGACTCCCAAACCTTCACAGACTTCGTTCACCGGCGATCCACAATGTCTCTTGGATGCTCAGAACGCGACGCCTAATCGGCTGGAGGATGCACAATCCTCAAGTGTAATAAGTCTTCAGATCGCACAGACAAGAAGACCTAAGTGATGCCTAATTCTCTTTGGCTCTGGGTGGTTAGGGCTTTATCCTCGCAAGGAATTCTCTCTCAAAGGCTTCGAGGTGGGTTGCTCTCAAACGACAAAAGCCGTACTCTGAATCTGAGCAGCCAACCGTTTATGGTTGTAGGGGGTGGGCTATTTATAGCCACTAGGCAACCCGACCTGATTTGTCCGAAATGACCCTGGGTCACTAAGGAACTGACACGTGTTCCAACGGTCAGATTTCAAACTCACACGGCAACTTTACTTGGGCTACAAGCAAAGCTGACTTGTCCGACTCTGGACAAGATTCGCCCTCATAGTCTTCACTCGAAGACATAGGTTATGTTTAAGCATCACTTCAGTCATTCTGACTGGTTCTCTTGGACCCCACTTAACAGTTCGGTGGTTCCTATGACTCAACACAGAAGAAAAAGAACTATGAAAGATCTAAGTCTTTGAGCTCCATAGGCTTCATGCGGTGTCTTCTCTTGTCATAGTCTTCAATGTGAATATCTTCATATACCACCTTTGACATCAATGTCTTCATACATTTTAGGGGTCATCTCTGGTAGGAAAACCGAATCAATGAGGGACTTCTACATGTGTTATCCTGCAATTCTCACAAACACTTTAGTCCCTCAACTAGGTTTGTCGTCAATACTCCAAAACCAACTGGGGCGGCACTAGATGCACTTACAATCTCCCCCTTTTTGGTGATTGATGACAAACTAGTTGAAGTTTTTAACGGGGAATACAATATGTGAACTTGTAAAGGATAAGGAATTGTCTTCATAAGTTGCAAGGGCTCCCCCTGAAGATGTGCATATAAGTAATTTGCTTTTGGAATGCAAATGCACATGGCAAGTTGTGCTTGTGGAGATCCACTTCAACTTATGATGACAATCCACTATGCATGTGAAGGTATGTGAAGATAATGACATGCATAATGGAAAATGGACGTCTGCAAAATGATCTAAGTGCGGAATTTATCATCGCATCACAAGGTGGCAAATAAGTAGCAGACGACCATCGAGTTTAAGTGTTACAACTCAAAGAACCAAATGTATCAAAACGAGAGTTGCAAACACGAAGCAAAATATGCACCCGCCCATATGGACCCGCTTGAAGACTATCAAACTCATATGCTTCTCCCCCTTTTGTCAGTAAGGACCAAAAAGGTTCGAAGACATAGAGCATCTACTCGTTCCCATGAAGAATAGGAGAAGCCACGAGGTCGTCAGTGGTGTTCGGCGGTGCAAAAGAACTTGGAGCAGTGTCGACGTGTGCTGAAGGAGGTAGCGGTGAAGTAGCATCGTCTTCATCCTTGATTACTCTGGCATTTACAGTTGCAGCAGAGGAAGAGAACTCAGAGTCTTCAAGAGATGGAGTTCGTCGCAGCACTGCCCTTCGAGGAGGTGTGGAGTCAAACTTGAAGCGCTCAGAGAAGCCATCCTCTTGAAGATTATCTTCAGAACACATCAGCGTCAGCCCTTTCCATGTGCGTCGAGAGGTTTCATGAGCAACAAAGGCATTCTTGGTGGCAAGATTGCGAATGCGATTAACATCCACCAAGAGGCTTTGCATTTGACGCTTCAGCCAATCATGATGCCTATCCTGTTTCTGATGAAGAGCCACCAGAAGCTCTTAGTCTTTGAGAACATGAGTGCGCTTCTTGGGTCGTTGGGCAATGGTGCTATCCATGGCTTCAGTGAGAGCAGGATGCGGTGCACGTGTAGTGCCAGCCTAAGGATACACACGAGTTACTGCTTCAACGCCTTCAACGTTTTGAGAAAAACTTTGATGCTCTGCATTTTGAAGACTTAGAAGTTCCTTGGCAGGCTCAGGATAGATGGCTTCAATAGATATATCCACATCAGGCAGGAAGATCCGATGATTGCGAGCAGATGGCTGATATGAGATAACTGAGTGAAGTTTGATCAGCCGCATTACCCATGGGGCGTAGAACTTCAAGCCAAAAAGATCAGAGCCTGATGCAGCAAGTTGGTGAATGAAGAAGTCCTGTGCATTGAAGCATTTTCCATGAAGAATATAGAAGACCAAAGTCTTCATTACATCTTCCAGCTTGGCATGTGGAGAGTGCCCTTTGATGGGCCAGAGAGTTCGCCTTATGATGTGATAAATAGTCCTTGGAAGATACTCAAGGTCTTCAACAAAGAACTCCTTGGGATATGCAGCATCTTGGGGCAATGGCTTCATCATACTGAGCATCTGAATCATATTAGGTTCAGGCTTCTGAAAGATGCTCTCTACAGCTTCACTGTGAAGTTGACAGCCAGATTCGTAGAGATCGCCAGGAGTGGGTAGACCAGTAAGCTCAATGATGTCAAAGGCTTTGGCTTCGTGATGAACGTTTCCTGTCATCCACTCCAGGACCCAAGTCTTCGGATCTCTGTTATACCCGCGGATGTGAAGTGTGGCATAGAATTGGAGCAGCAACTCTTCATTCCAATGCTCTTGGTCAGTGATGAACGGCAGCAATCCAACCTCTTTGAAGCAATCTAGAGCTTCTTCCAGACAGGGCAGACCAGCTATTGCTTCAATGTCAAGACGCTTGTGTGGGAAGATGCGACCTTGATTGTAAAGAATGCAGGAGTAATAGCGTCGCTGCGGATAGCTCCAGAACCGATCAGATGATATTCTTTCCCTTGAGTAAGGGTTCCTGGAGCTATTGAAGAATGTGTTGTCTGCTCTGAAGCCATTGATATTGAAGGATCCAGGTGCTGATGCAGGACCTAGGAACCTGGGCAATCTTGGGATTGGCTTATGTATCTGAGGCCTGTGCTCAACATGATAGTCGAAATGGGGACCGACAGCAGACGCAGGAATAGAAGCAGCGGGATCAGTGGCTTCGCTGACTTCTGGTGCTTTTGTTGGTAAGGGCTCCACATTTGCTTCAGCCATGACAGCGTCAGTGGCTTCAGTGGTGTTGGTGGTGGCAGCCTCAAGATTTTCAACCTCCACGTGACGAGCTGGAGGGTCGGTCACAATCACGTTCACCTCGAGAACCGCTTCTTGGTGGGACAGGGGAGTAGCAGCTTGTGGTACTTCTTCTTCATCGGCTGATGCAGCCGGAATGTCTTCAACAGTTTTAGCTTCAGACGCAGAGACTTGAGGCCTTGGACCTTTGTGAAGCCTGCGCAACGCGGCGACGCCTGTGGAGTTGGTGTTGGCTGGGCCTCAGAGTCTTCTTCCTCTTGTGGGCGATCATCCCATGAAGCATCCTGCGCAATTGGCGTCAGTGGACGACCAATGCTGATGAGTTTGATGTGCGTTAGCACAGGCGATGATACCTGTTGGTGCTCGAGCTGAGGAAGAACTGCATCATCTTCAACATGGTCATGATGACCAATGTCTTCAGCAGCGATGGGATCAGCTGCTGGAATGTCTTCAGCTTCATGAGCCCCTGTGAAAGCAGGCTCATGGACAGTCAGTTGGTGCTCTTGAGGTTCAGCGTCAGGGTGAACCATGGAGATGCGTTCAACAATCAAGAGCTCTGTGGGACCAGCCCGTTCTTTCTTGGTCTTCCTCTTCTTCTTGGTGGGGGCAGTAGGAGAGGTTTCAACGTGTTTCCTCTTCCTGGCTTCAGCCTCAGCAGTCCTTGTCTTCTTCAGTTCTGAAGCGGTTGACCTGGCCTTTGGCTTCGGGCCAGTCATGCTAGTTGGGAAGACAATGGGATCTGCTTCCTGCCTTGGTGCGTCGGATTCAGCCGTAGCGGGCTTCCTTTTCTTCTTTGCAGCCATCCTGGGGTCGATGCCAGGACGCCCAAGGGCCTTGCGCTTCTCAGCCTCATTGTAGGCTTGCACACATCTGTCAGCCAGAACCTTCATGCGCTCACGAGAACCCTGAGCTTTTGCACGTTTCTTGAGAAAGGCTTCCTTGAGCTCGTGCAGCATAATCTTGAAGTTCTTCACTTCTTGCACGCTGAGCTTGGCCATATGCTTCTTGAACTGAGATTTTTCAAAGTCAATCTTCTGCTTCAGTTCAACAATGCTCTAGGCGATAGCTAACTCTGAAGCAATGGCGCCATGGAAGGCGACACTGAGGCCAATGGGAAGTTGCAGATCGTCGAAGCTGATGTTGGGCATGTCAAACCACTCATCAATGAAGTTGTGGATGATTGTTACATCAAAGAGAGGCAGATCATTGAAGATTTCTGCTTCTTCTTTGCTCTTGATGAGTTGCTCAAGAGTGTCATCTGCAAGATCTTCATCACTTGACAGATCAATGGCATCATTGCGTAGAATGGCAGCAGCTGTCAGCTCTTGGCCGGTGTGTGGCAGAGGCATCTTGACCTTCTGGGGCTTGGAGATGCGTGACAAATCTTCAGACTGCACACTGTCTTCAGGAGGTGCAGTTGCCAGTGGCTTCGCCCGTGAGATTTTTGGTGCAGAGGCCGGGTTTGAAGCTTTTGGTTGCTTCAGCTTCTTTGGCTTCGGCGCTGCAGGCGCTTCATCTGATTCAGCATCATCTGCAGGCTCATTCATGGCTGTCCCTTGAACCACGATGTGTGTGATGAGGCCTTCAAGATTGTAGAAGGGCCCAAGAAGATTGGGTTCAGCTTCGCGAGTTCCATCGGCACGGGGAGCAGAGGGACCAGGGTTGAAATCTAAACCCAAAGTCTTCTTGTTCTGCTTCGCTGAGTTCTGGGCAAACTGGAAGTTGCGCTTAAACAGATTGTCATCACGACACCATAGCAGAGACGACGGGTCAGCATCCGCAGGCTGTGGTCCACGGACCATGCAGGGATAGAAGCCTCGTTTAATGGCTTGATCTCTGGTCCTGGGTTGAAGATTTTTGTAGAGGATGTCTCCCCATGGTCGCTTTATGGCATTCTTTTTAGCATATTCCTTGGTCACAAATCTGTACTTGAACCACTATTCTGCCCAATAAAGTCGAATCCATTGGATTCGCGTCTTGCGCTGATTGTAATTCTCTTCAGGATCTGTCTTGTACAGCTCTGAGAGGTCATCGGGCAGATCTCTTGATGTTTCTCCACGATGCTTTCTACCACCCTTCCTTGCTGATTTCTCTGAAGCCATGAACTTTAAACTGAAAGGCTTCAATACGTTCAAAGGCTTCAAAGGCTTTCGCTTGCTGGACAGACAGGAACTGGCTTCGGGAGAATTTATGTGATACTGTAAGAATTCTGCAAATGAATGCAGACTTGAGAACCAAGGGATTCTCCCACGGACATGTACCTGTGACAGCATTAAGGTGCGAGGGAAGAGGAAGAGGTCATATGCATTCTCAGAAGATTTTGAAGATAAATCAGTTTAGAAGACATTGACCTCATCGTGCGAAGACATTCACTCATAGATAAGGAGTTGGTTCCAGATTTGTACGAATCCATGGATCAGTACAAGTGAGGAATCTAACTACTTTGTGAAGCATAAGTGAATATACTAGGCATGTTATGAGATGCAGTATGAAAGAGATCCAACTTGTGTGAATGGAAACTGCTTGTGGTAGAAAGTGGTAAAGCTATAGGATCAAAGGGGCCGTAAAAAGGAAGTTTTATTTACCACACGAAGAACTGCTAGATGGAGTGGAAGAGGAGGCCGAGCAGTTCGATCTTCCATGCCCTAACTTGGCGACGGAGGACACCTACGACGACGGCGGAGAGGACGATGTCCGTGGTCGGCGTGAAGACGGCGTCGGAGAGGTTGCGGCAGCGAAGCGCTTCGTCGCCGGTGTCGTCGAGGGCTAGCGGTGGCGCTATGGTTCGTGCGAGAGTGGAAGAAGAGATAATGACTGTGGTGAGGTGTGTATTTATAGGTACAGGGGCGGCACTGCGTTATTACACAGGTGCCCCTGGCGATTCACATCTGAGGGGTACGTGGCCGTCATGCAGCATATCAGGGGTTGTTCCACGTCCCACGCACGCCTGGATTGTCAGGTGGTCGTTCCCATTTCTCCGGGTTTCAGGTGAAGGAATGAGCATTGAAAACGGATTTAATGTTTGTCTTTGTATCTTCTGCTGACAAGGACGCAGAGAGGACATTCGGCAGTTTCAATAGAATGCATATGATTTGGAGAGATAGAGTTTGAGATAGAAAGCATAGAGAGGTTAGGGTCCGATCACATTCACTTAGTTCAAAAGATTCAACAAGAAGACATAGCTATAAGTGAATGCTGTAGAGGACAAAACACTAGTATAT
>NC_041382.1:122558745-122615273 GCF_002162155.2 Triticum dicoccoides
CAAATGTGAAGACATAGCAAATGTAACGCCATGAGTGAAACACTTCAAACAGAATATTTGGTGGTGGCGTTACCCACCGTATAGGAAGTATTAGACCCAGACACGGCGCACAATTATCGTGGCGCTCCGAAGTCAAATTCCACATTAATGTATTCACACTTAGAATGTATGTCTTCATTGATTGAAGATATGCTTTACTTCGTGTGTTGCACATCTAAGTCATCAATATGCATAAGTGTTAGGATGTGTGCCTGATCACAGGACATTTGAGGATTCCAAGATATTTAGCTCACACCGTAACTTGCAAAATCTCTTCTCACCCAAGGGCTTGGTGAAGATATCTGCCAATTGCTCTTCAGTGTTGACGTGTATGATATCAATATCTTCCTTCACAACATGATCTCTGAGAAAGTGATAATGAATTTCAATGTGCTTTGTCTTCGAGTGCTGAACTGGGTTGTTGGCAATCTTGATGGCGCTTTCATTGTCGCAGTAGAGTGGCACTTGCTTCAGATGAATGCCATAGTCCTTGAGTGTTTGCTTCATCCACAGAAGCTGAGCGTAGCAAGATCCAGCAGCAATGTATTCAAATTCAGCAGTGGAGAGAGATACACAGTTCTACTTCTTTGAAGACCAACATACAAGTGATCGTCCCAGAAAGTGACATGTGCCTGATGTAGACTTGCGATCCACCTTGTCACCAGCATAATCAGCATCCGAGAATCCAACCAGATCAAACTCTGAGCCCTTTGGATACCATAATCCTAGAGTTGGAGTGTGAGCCAAATATCAAAGAATTCACTTCACAGCTAAGTGATGCGACTCCTTTGGTGCCGCTTGAAATCGAGCACACATGCAAACACTAAGCATAATATCTGGCCTAGATGCACATACATAAAACAAAGAACCAATCATGGAGCGGTATACCTTTTGATCGAACTCTTTACCATTGTCGTCAGGACCCAAATGATGCTTGGCTGGCATTGGCGTCGTGAAGCCTTTGCAGTCTTGCATACCGAACTTCTTCAGGCAATCTTTGAGATACTTCTCTTGAGATATGAAGATGCCGTTGCGTTGCTGTCGTATTTGAAGACCGAGGAAGAAATTCAGCTCTCCCATCATGGACATTTGATATTGCTCTTGCATCATATATCCAAACTCTTCACTGTACTTCTGATTGGTGCAGCCGAAGATAATGTCATCCACATATATTTGGCACACAAATAGTTCACCATCATATGTCTTCGTGAAGAGAGTGGGGTCTAGGGAACCAGGTATGAAGCCTTTGCTCTTCAAGAAGTATTTGAGTGTGTCATACCAGGCCCGAGGGGCTTGTTTGAGGCCATACAGTGCCTTGTTGAGCTTGTATACAATGTCAGGATGTTTTGGATCTTCAAAGTCAGGCGGTTGTGCAACATACACTTCTTCTTCAATCTTGCCATTGAGAAAGGCGCTCTTCACATCCATTTGATATAGAAGTATGTTATGATGATTTGCATATGCCAGCAGTATGCGTATGGCTTCAAGTCTAGCCACAGGAGCAAATGTTTCATCGAAGTCAATGCCTTCCACTTGAGTATATCCTTGAGCAACGAGACGAGCTTTGTTTCTGACAACTTGACCATGCTCATCTTGCTTGTTGCGGTATATCCATTTGGTGCCTATTATGTTGTGCTTCCGAGGATCAGGACGCTTAACCAGTTCCCATACATTATTCAGCTCAAACTGTTGAAGCTCTTCTTGCATAGCTTGAATCCATTCAGGTTCCATGAAGGCTTCTTCAATTTTCTTGGGTTCTGTTATTGAGATGAATGCGAAGTGCCCACAGAAATTTGCCAGCTGAGTTGCCCTTGACCGAGTGGGCGGACCGGGTGCATTGATGCTGTCAATTATTCTCTCAATCTGCACTTCATTGGCAACACGAGGATGTGCAGGGCGAAGGTTTTGCTCTTGCTGATCATTGTCATTGTTAGTGGGATTGTCTTTATGCTGAGCATTGTCTTCACATGCGGAGATGATAAGTTCCTCTTCAGATTGAGCTTCAGTGGGTATGATTTCTCCAGTTCCCATTAGCTTGATTGATTCGCTGGATGGAACTTCATCTAGCACATTCGGCAGGTGTTCTCTTTGTGAACCGTTAGTCTCATCAAATCACACATCCACTGTTTCAACCACTTTATAATGAAAGAGATTGAAGACTCTGTAGGAGTGCGAATCCTTTCCATATCCAAGCATAAAACCTTCATGTGCTTTTGGTGAAAATTTTGAAGAGTGATGTGGATCCTTGATCCAGCACCTGGCGCCAAATACTCTGAAGTAACTGACATTTGGCTTCTTGCCAGTAAGGAGTTCATATGATGTCTTGTTCAGAAGCTTGTGAAGATAAACACGATTGATTGTATGGCATGCAGTATCAATGGCTTCAGGCCAGAATTTTCTTGGAGTCTTGTATTCATCTAGCATCATTCGGGCCATCTCAATGAGTGTTCTGTTCTTGCGTTCGATGATGCCATTCTGCTGTGGCGTGTATAGGGATGAGAATTCATGTGTGATGCCCAAGGTATCAAGATATGTATCAAGGCCAGTGTTCTTGAATTCAGTGCCATTGTCACTTCTAATGTGCTTTATCTTGGCGCCATAGTTGTTCATTGCTCGATTGGTGAAGCGTCTGAAGACATCCTGCACTTCAGTCTTGTAGAGGATTATGTGCACCCAAGTATATCTAGAATAATCATCAACAATGACAAAGCCATAGAGACAAGCAGTAGTAGTGAGAGTTGAGTAATGAGTGGGACCGAAAAGATCCATGTGGAGCAGTTCAAAGGGTCGAGTAGTTGTCATGATTGTCTTCGAGGGATGTTTGGCCCTCGTCATCTTCCCTGCTTCACAGGTACCGCATAAGTGATCTTTCCTAAACTTGACGCCCTCGATGCCTATGACATGCTTCTTCTTTGCAAGGGTGTGGAGGTTCCTCATGCCAGCATGCCCAAGCCTCCGATGCCAGAGCCAGCATTCTGAAGCTTTTGCTAGAAGACATATGACAAGCTGTGGTCCTGCTGAGAAATCTACCACGTACAAATCATCTTTCTGATACCCTTCAAACACTAGAGACTTGTCATATTCCATTAGAACAAGGCAACGATATTTTCCAAATATTACGATCATGTTCAAATCGCAAAGCATTGAGACGGACATTAAGTTGAAGCCAAGGGATTCAACAAGCATGACTTTATCCATGTGTTGATCCTTTGAGATTGCAACTCTACCTAGACCCAATACCTTACTTTTACCAGTGTCAGCAAATGTGATGTGGCTCTTGTCGGATGGGCGTAAGGTTGAGTCCATAAGAAGGCTTCTTTTGCCAGTCATGTGGTTGGTACACCCACTATCAATAATCCATTCTGAAGACGCTGGTGTCGTACCCTACAGTGCAGTTAGGGGGATAGGCTTCATGAAGAGAATTGTGAAGCAAAAACATTTGACGAACCAGTGGGTTATGAAAGCTTAGATCCAGATTAGGACCGATAGGGAGAGTAGCAAGCGATTCAGGAACGAAGTACATAGTAAGACCATTAGGCCTTTTGATCTTGCGCCCCACAAGATGTTTAAGGTCCCCAGCAATAGCGTCAGACGATTTTGGTTTTCTGCTGGAGACCTTTCCCTGCAAAAGAGAGTTAAGCCTTCTTAGCCATCCACATCTTCAAGGGTGGCTTGGAAGCAATAAGTCTAAGTGCAGCGTCTGAGAACTTTGGCTTTGGAGCTCTAGAAAAAAGTCTTACAAGCGGACAATAGTACTCATAAGAATAAGCAGAATAGTTCTTGGTCTTATGAACAAGGTGGTTTGATGAATCGCGCTCATATTCATAGGCCTGAGTATGGTTTCCCTGCAAAACATTTGCGTTAGTGCGACTCAGGTGAGTCCTCTGTCTGTATGAAGCCTTTGGGCCGTATGAAGCTTGTGGTCTGGGGTTAGTCTTCTTCATCTGTGGTGTCATGACGACATTCACAGGAAGATTTTCCAAACACCTTTTGGGCACCCAGATCTTCTTCATAGGCGGTCCATTCCTGCAGTTAGTACCAATGTACCTGGCAAACACTTCACCATTCTGATTCTTAAACAGTTTATAGTTTGCATCAAAGGATTCATCAATGACAATGGGGTTAGCACAAGTGAAGCCAGACAGATTGGATGGATCTGCTGAAGGTTCCTTTGCAGCAACCCATGTGGTTTTGGGGTACTGTTCAGGTTTCCAGTAAGAGCCATCAGCATTCATTTTCCTTACGAACCCAACACCCTCTTTCCTCGGGTTTCGGTTCAGAATCTGCCTTTTGAGGACATCACATAGTGTCTGATGCCCTTTAAGGCTTTTGTACATCCCTGTTTCAAGCAATGTCTTCAATCTAGCATTCTCATCAGCAATAGCAGTGGTATCCTCAGCAGAGGGGTTAGTTACCACATCAACAGTTGAAGATATTGCAACAATAGCAGCAGTAGAACATTTAGCAACAGAAGTAGCATTATCACGCTCAATGCATTTAAGACATGGTGGTTCAAATCCTTCCTGAGCGGAACTGATCTGTTCGGCGTGAAGTGACTCATTTTCCTTTTGAAGATCTTCATGAGCCGCTCTCAATTTCTCAAGATCGTGCTTCCTTTGAAGATAATCATAGGAAAGCTTTTCTTGAGTTGTTGAGAGCGTTTCATGACGACTTTCAAGTTCCTCATACTTAACGTGAAGATTTTTTATGTCTTCAATTAAGGACTCAGATCGAGTCATTTCAGCGCCTAACAGATCATCGCTTTTATCTAACAGTTTTTGAATATGTTCCATAGCTTTCTGTTGTTTAATGGCAAGGGAAGCAAGTTTTGCATAGCTGGGTCCAAATTCATCATCAGATTCATCATCACTGGATTCAGATAGATAGCATTCAGTTACCTTAGCACCTTTTGCCATAAGGCATGATGCAGAAGATGATGATTCTGGTTCGAATGTCATCGCTTTGAGAGATTCCTTAAAGTCCTCAAACCAAGGATCATGACGAGTTCGATGACCTTCATAGACCTCAGAGAGACGGTCCCAGATAAGCTTCGCATGATCGAGATGCATGATATTCCTGAACTGATTTTGAGACAGACAGGAGCAGATGACGTCCTTCGCCGTGAGGTTGATAAGAGTGTACTTGCGAATGTGATCAGCTTCCGCCATCTTGCACAGATCGGTCAGACCAATCTCAGTGACGGTCCACAGCTCGCTGTTCATCGCCATGAGGCGCTTCTTCATCATGGCCTTCCACTTGGGATACTCGTGACCGTCGAAGATGGGGCATGACACAGTCTTCATTCCTGTTGTCGACATAACTAGAACTCTAGGCGGTTAAACCAAAATCACATAGAACAAGGGAGTACCTTGCTCTGATACCAATTGAAAGTGCGTTATATCGACTAGAGGGGGGGTGAATAGGCGATTTTTATGAAAGTCTTCAAAACGTGGAAGTTATGAAGACAAACAGTAGAAATAAACCTATTACCCTGCAGCGGAAGGTAGACTACACTAGGCAAGCCATAGTCAAGTATTCAATAGAGTGAAAGCACAATGACAAATAGCTGCAATGTAGTAAGGATCAGGTAGGAAGATATTATGAAGCCAAACAGAACAATCAGTCACTCAGTGAAGATAAAAGATAGTGCAATCATTCAATGACTTCACAAGGAGTAACAGTACGTAAAGAGAAGGGAAGGATGAAACCAGTGACTCATTGAAGACAATGATGTGTTGGACCAGTTCCAGTTGCTGTGACAACTGTATGTCTGGTTAGGGCGGCTAGGTATTTAAACCTGAGGACACCCAGTCCTAAACACGCAGCTCAGGACACCCAGTCCTCACCGTATTCCCCTTGAGCTAAGGTCACACAGACCTCGCCCAATCACTCTGGTAAGTCTTCAAGGTAGACTCCCAAACCTTCATAGACTTCGTTCACCGGCGATCCACAATGTCTCTTGGATGCTCAGAACGCGACGCCTAACCGGCTGGAGGATGCACAGTCCTCAAGTGTAATAAGTCTTTAGATCACACAGATAAGAAGACCTAAGTGATGCCTAATTCTCTTTGGTTCTGGGTGGTTAGGGCTTTATCCTTGCAAGGAATTCTCTCTCAAAGGCTTAGAGGTGGGTTGCTCTCAAACGACAAAAGTCGTACTCTGAATCTGAGCAGCCAACCGTTTATGGTTGTAGGGGGTGGGCTATTTATAGCCACTAGGCAACCCGACCTGATTTGTCCGAAATGACCCTGGGTCACTAAGGAACTGACACGTGTTCCAACGGTCAGATTTCAAACTCACACGGCAACTTTACTTGGGCTACAAGCAAAGCTGACTTGTCCGACTCTGGACAAGATTCGCCCTCATAGTCTTCACTCGAAGACATAGGTTATGTTTAAGCATCACTTCAGTCATTCTGACTGGTTCTCTTGGACCCCACTTAACAGTTCGGTGGTTCCTATGACTCAACACAGAAGAAAAAGAACTACGAAAGATCTAAGTCTTCGAGCTCCATAGGCTTCATGCGGTGTCTTCTCTTGTCATAGTCTTCAATGTGAATATCTTCATATACCACCTTTGACATCAATGTCTTCATACATCTTTAGGGGTCATCTCTGGTAGGAAAACCGAATCAATGAGGGACTTCTACCTGTGTTATCCTGCAATTCTCACAAACACTTTAGTCCCTCAACTAGGTTTGTCGTCAATACTCCAAAACCAACTGGGGCGGCACTAGATGCACTTACAACAACGGTCAAGAATATCCTGAAATACCTGAAAAGGACTAAGGATATGTTTCTCATATATGGAGGTGACAAAGAGCTCGTTGTAAACAGTTATGTCGATGCAAGCTTTGACACTAATCCGGATGACTCTAAGTCACAAACCGGATACGTGTTTTTATTAAATGGTGGAGCTGTCAGTTGGTGCAGTTCCAACCAGAGCGTCGTGGCGGGATCTACGTGTGAAGCGGAATACATAGCTGCTTCGGAAGTAGCATATGAAGGAGTCTAGATGAAGGAGTTCATATATGATCTAGGTGTCATACCTAGTGCATCGGGTCCAATGAAAATCTTTTGTGACAATATTGGTGCAATTGCCTTGGCAAAGGAATCGAGATTTCACAAGAGAACCAATCACATCAAGAGATGCTTCAATTCCATCTGCGATCAAGTCAAGGAGGGAGACATAGAGATTTGCAAGATACATATGGATCTGAATGTTGCAGACCCGTGATTACCCACAAGTATAGGGGATCACAACAGTTTTCGAGGGTAGAGTATTCAACCGAAATTTATTGATTCGACACAAGGGAAGCCAAAGATTATTCTCAAGTATTAGCAGCTGAGTTGTCAATTCAACCACACCTGGAAACTTAATATCTAATATCTGCAGCAAAGTATTTAGTAGCAAAATAATATGATAGTAGTGGTAACGGTGGCAAAAGTAACGGTAGCAGTTTTGGTTTTATGGTGATTGTAACAGTAGCAATAGAAAAGTAAATAAGCGAAAAACAATATATGAAAAGCTCATAGGCAATGGATTAGTGATGGATAATTATGTCGGATGCGATTCCTCATGCAATGGTTATAACATAGGGTGACATAGAAGTAGCTCCAATTCATCAATGTAATGTAGGCATGTATTTCGAATATAGTCATACGTGCTTATGGAAAAGAACTTGCATGGCATCTTTTGTCCTACCCTCCCGTGGCAGCGGGGTCCTATTGGAAACTAAGGGATATTAAGGCCTCCTTTTAATAGAGTACCGGACCAAAGCATTAACACTTAGTGAATACATGAACTCCTTAAACTATGGTCATCATCGGTAAGTATCCCGATTATTGTCACTTCGGGGTTAACGGATCATAACACATAATAGGTGACTATAGACTTGCAAGATAGGATCAAGAACTCACATATATTCATGAAAACATAGTAGGTTCAGATCTGAAATCATGGCACTCGGGCCCTAGTGACAAGCGTTAAGCATAGCAAAGTCATAGCAACATCAATCTCAGAACATAATGGATACTAGGGATCAAACCCTAACAAAACTAACTCGATTACATGATAAATCTCATCCAACCCATCACCGTCCAGCAAGCCTACGATGGAATTACTCACGCACAACGGTGAGCATCATGAAATTGATGATGGAGGAAGGTTGATGATGATGATAGCGACAGATTCCCCTCTCCGGAGCCCCGAACGGACTCCAGATCAGCCCTCCCAAGAGAGATTAGGGCTTGGCGGCAGCTCTGTATCGTAAAATGCGATGAATCCTTCTCTCTTATTTTTTCTCCCAGAACATGAATATATGGAGTTGGAGCTGAGGTCGGTGGAGCATCAGGGGGCCCACGAGGCAGGGGGAACGCCCAGGGGGTAGGCGCGCCCCCACCCTCGTGGACAGGGTGTGGGCCCCCTGACATGGATTCTTTCACCAGTATTTTTTATATATTACAAAAATATTCTCCGTTGATTTTCAGGTCTTTTTGACAACTTTTATTTCTGCACAAAAATAACAACATGGCAATTCTGCTGAAAAACAGCGTGAGTCCGGGTTAGTTCCATTCAAATCATGCAAGTTAGAGTCCAAAACAAGGGCAAAAGTGTTTGGAAAAGTAGATACGTTGGAGACGTATCAACTCCCCCAGACTTAAATCTTTGCTTGTCCTCAAGCAATTCAGTTGACAAACTGAAAGTGATAAAGAACAACTTTTACAAACTCTGTTTGATCTTGTTGTTGTAAATATGTAAAGCCGACATTCAAGTTTTCAGCAAAAATTATGAGCTAACTGTCGGTGTCAAAACCGGCGGATCTCGGGTAGGGGGTCCCGAACTGTGCGTCTAAGGCGGATGGTAACAGGAGGCGGGGGACACAATGTTTCCCAGGTTCAGGCCCTCTTGATGGAGGTAATACCCTACTTCCTGCTTGATTGATCTTGATGATATGAGTATTACAAGAGTTGATCTACCTCGAGATCGGAGAGGCTAAACCCTAGAAGCTAGCATATGGTATGATTGTTGTTGTCCTACGGACTAAAACCCTCCGGTTTATATAGACACCGGAGAGGCTAGGGTTACACAGAGTCGGTTACAAGGGAGGAGATCTACATATCCGAATCACCAAGCTTGCCTTCCACGCAAAGGAGAGTCCCATCCGGACACGGGACGAGGTCTTCAATCTTGTATCTTCATAGTCCAACAGTCCGGCCAAAGTATATAGTCCGGCTGTCCGAGGACCCCCTAATCCAGGACTCCCTCAGTAGCCCCTTGTCGGCGTTCTGGTAACGGGGGTCCCCAGACTTGCCTGCCTGCGGCCCGCGGTGTGGCTGAGCCAGGAGGCCATACGACCCGTCTTCACTAACAAAGCGCCCAAGACCCTCGCGAGGCGGACGATGCAAGACCTCCTCTGGAGTGGCCTAGCTAGGCAGGCTCACAAGGAGTGGAGATATCAAGGCGAGGCGAACCTCACGAGGCTTTTGTGACGTGAGCCGCGACGATCGACACCAGGCGGGCGCCAGCGCGCACAGCGTCCTTGTTTCCTCTTTGGTGCAAAGCGGGCAAACGCAACCACGGAGTACCGAGGCCTCAGGCAAAGGTTGAAATTTCGGTGCAACAAGACCAAGACCATGGACTGCGAGACTGAGGTCATCATGGAGCCCAGAACAACGTCACCACCAGAACTTTGTGCAGGCGAAGACTACTTTTGTCAGGATAGCTTGTACTAGTTGTCCCCCTTCAAATTAGCCCGCCATTGTTGGCTCCCTTCCCGCTTGATATTTGGGAAGAGGACCAGGGCCTCTATAAATAGGACTAGACACCACAGTGGAAGGGGATCGACATCATCTTAGCTAGAAGGGAGAAAGAGAGACCACCCACACACACAAGCTCACCGAGCTCAAGAACGCCTCAACCTCAGGAGGCCGTTCTTCCCTTGTATTGTTCATCATCAGCCTAAGAGGCAATCCACCACCACCACACTGGAGTAGGGTATTACACCACAACGGTGGCCCGAACCAGTATAGACCCTGTGTCCTTCTGTCTTGAGAGTTCATCGAGTTTGTCCGCTAGATCTTAGCGAGCTAGAGCGTAGATCGGTTGGAGGGAAAGACTTCACGCGCACCCCAGTGTTCGAACCTTAAGGGTTTGCCGGAACCCCACATCCTGACATTTGGCGCGCCAGGTAGGGGTGCGCCGTAGCTTCCCTTCCATCAGTTTGTCGCTCCGCCGCTCCGTCGTCTCCATGTCGAACGCTCGCCGCGCTCGATCTGAGCGTCGTGCCACCCTCGCCACCCGCATCGCTCAGACGGCTCCCATTGGCGGGCCACCTCGTCGTTCTCCGTCCCCCGCCGCCAACGCTGCCACCGGCCCGATGGGAAACGAGCAGCAGGCGTCCTCGCAACATCCTTTGGTGCGGCAGGACGGCCGCACCACTACTCCATCACTCACCCCTCCTGGCTCTTCGTCTCACGCGCACCGCGCTCCCATGGAGGCACGAGCTACTTTCATCGCGGCGAACGAGCTCCTGCGTTACCGCCCCGTCGATGACGTCTATGAGGAGTGGCTCGACCGCGTCGCTGAGCTCGTCCGTGCCGCGGGGGGCTCTCTGGCGCCGTCCCACTCTTTGCCTCCCCCTCAGCAGGCCGTGGGCGACGGGGCTCGTGGCATGCCTCCACCGCCTCAACCCCAAGACGGTGCCTTGGCGCCAAGGCGCGCGCCTCCGCGGTGTGATCCGCCGCGCCCGGCGCCCGCACGTGAAGAAAGGAGCTGCCAAGAAATCCCGCGGCCGCGAGAAGCTGCACCAGCGCTCCCCGTGCCACCTCGTCAAGACCGCACGCCGCCTGCAGTGGCACAGCGCGGACCTCGCCAAGACCAAGCTCCGTCCCCAAAGCGGGCCCCGGCAACCACGGCAGGCTGCCGCACCTTCACCCCTGAGCTGCGTAGCGTTGCCTGGCCAGGCAAGTTCAAGCCAGACCTGCCTCCTCGGTATGACTACACCGCCGACCCTGCAGAGTTCCTGCAGCTCTATGAGTTGAGCATCGAAGCGGCCAACAGCGACGAAAAAGTCATGGCAAACTGGTTTCCCATGGCTCTCAAGGATGGGGCCTGCTCCTGTCTCCTGAACCTACAGCACGGCTCGATCTCCTCCCGGGACGAGATGCGCGACCGCTTCGTCGCCAACTTCCAGGGCACTCGTGACCGTCCACCGGTAGCGGGCGACCTACGCCGCATCAAGCAACAGCCAGGAGAGACCCTCCAGAAGTACATCCAGCGCTTCAACAGCACCCGCCTCAAGATCCCCAAGGTCACGGACGAGGCCATCATCTCTGCATTTTCCGATGGCGTCCACGACGTCAAGATGAAGGAAGAGCTGGCAATCCATGAGGAGCTTTGCACATCTCAGGAGCTGTTCAACCTGGCGACCAGGTGCGCAAGAGCTGACGAGGGGCGCCTCTCTCTCCTTGAGCTGCCAGCTGCAGGAGTGGAGGAAAAGAAGGCCAAGGCCAAGGACGTGAAGCGCAAAGAGGTAGTAGTACTCACAGCAGAGCCCGACACCAAGCGAGGCAGAGATCAGCCCGAGTCATCCAAGAACGGCCGCCCATTCCGTGCCTTCCACAACCTGAACACCCACAACACTAGCGACTGTCAAGAGCTCAGAGCCATTCGGGAAGGACGCTTCGGACGACGCCCCGAGCGCAGCGACCGGGGCTACGACCGCGGAGGAGGATGCGGAGGCGGACGCTGGGACGACCGTGGCCCGCGCCAGGAGTGGCGTGACCGGCCTCGCGAGGACCGTTGGCAGGACCAACCTCGCGAGGGCACCTGGAGGGACCCGCCTCGTGAGGATCGCCCCCAGGGCAACGCTGGTCTTCCCCCGTTGCCGCCGTCAAGGAGGAATGACGACCACCACCCGGACGAGGGGGCTAGGGGCTTCCAGGAGCCGCGCGCTGTCGCTTGCATCTTGGGCGGTGCTCAGGCCCCAGCCTCTCAGCGCATCTTCAAACAGTTTGCTCACGAGGTGAATGCGGCGCTCCCCAAGCCCAAGGCCACGCACCCGCTCCGGTGGTCCCAATGCGCCATCACCTTCAGCTCGGCCGACCAGCTCAAGTGCGTAGCCACCATTGGCACACTCCCAATGTTGTGCTCCCCAGTCATCAGCAATGTGCAAGTCACCAAGACTCTCATTGACGGCGGCGCAGGGCTCAACGTCCTATCCGTTGACACGTTCGACAACCTCCAAGTGCCCTATGAGCAGCTCCAGCCAACCAAGCCTTTCTCAAGAGTGACTGACGGTTCCACCACACCAATAGGGCAAGTCCGCCTGCCTGTCACCTTCGGGGAGCGCAAGAATTACCGCACCGAGCTCATCGACTTCGACGTCGCGCACATCCGCCTGCCATACAATGCCATTCTCGGGTATCCAGCCATGGCCAAGTTCATGGCAGTCCCTCACCACGGCTACTACGTTCGCAAGATGCCAGGAAGCGGGGGGATCATCACGGTCCCATGTGAAGAAAGGGATGCAGTGTGCTCCCTTGAGCGCGCCTTCCAAGCCGCGGCAATCGATAACCCTGACAACAGAAGCGAAGGCCCTCCGGAGACCATCCCCAATAAGAAGCTACCGCGCCGTGCAGGACCCCAAGAAGATGGCGTCGCATCAGGAGCCTCGTCAGGATCGGCGCCCGCCCAGGGGCGCCTCTCCACCGCATAGGAAAGCGCGCCCGGCGCCCTCCTCAGGCAAGGCTCGGGGGCTCTCTTCTGGAGGGCCTTAGACATTGCCAATCTCACGAGGGAGGCGCTTGGGCACCACTTGAAAGGGTGCTTCATGGCACGTGTTCCTCAGGAGAGGGTGGGGCAAGGAATGCCCACCACCCAGGAGTTCATCACCAAGACCACCCAATAGCTGCAAGACGCAAGAGCCATGCGTGGCGACAACCGCTCACAGAGTGTGGCTCACCACCCAGGCGAGGGTGCTGAGCTGCGCGCCTGCGTCGACATCCCAGGGCTCAACGGGGCCGCATCTCAGGAACACTTATGGCCATCACGCGCGGGGCGCTATGAGGGTCCACCACACAGCTTCGTTCGCATGCCCTTCGGCTTGCCGAGCGTGGTGTCGGCCCATCAGCGCAATGTGCGGCAAGTCCTGGCGGCTCAGGAGGCCAGGTTCCACGCCGTTCTGGAGGAGATGGCGACGGCCTTCAGGGAACCTCCTGAGCTCCCAGAGCCTCCTGAGGCTCAGGGTCCCGGTGGCTCATGAGGAGTCATTCCTTCAACGCGTGTCTTCAGCTGCACCAGCTCTACTTCGTCTACAGACCCAGGTGACATCTTCCAAGTTCATTTAAGCTGGGAGCGCCCCTCGGGCTGCACTATTCCCAGGCCACGTGGGTCCGTCCCCGTGGCATGTATCCCTTTTGCTTATGTTCCTAAGCTTACCTCGCTGGGGGCGCCCCTCGGGCTGCATCATCCCCACACCGCTCGGGGCAGGCCCAGTGGCATGTACCTTCCTGCATTTATCTCAGACAATCTGCTCTTCATGCTTAACCTGCCAACTGCTATCACCTGTTTGATCATCGCCCGCCACGGGTCCGTTCGCCCCATGCAATTTGCTTGCACGTTAAAAATAGGGCTCCTCAGCATCGTGACTCAAGAGCTCTTACTGGCTCTCCAGCCCTCACCCCTGGGCTTGACCACGGCATCACGACCTGGCATACCAGCGGTGGTTGAGCTCGCTGAGGGCCGGGACCTGAGGACGTAGAGTGCTTGCATCTAACCGCCTTGCAGGGACATACAGTCACCAAGACTCAAGACCAGGCGCAAACCGCCTTGAGAAAGGGCCTCGTGAGTCCCGCGCTGGCTCACGAGTGCCCAGATACACCTCGCAGCCCTGCCGTGCAAGCCACGTGTTAGGGAGGGGCTGTACATGCCCCGGGGGCTCCTCCCGGAGGGGGGGACCCATCCCATGCCCAAGTGGAAGCTCCATGCTCCGCGCTGGCTGTCGACACTGCCGAGGAGCGGCTATGCCCGTGCACAAGCGGAAGCACTATGCTCCGCGCTGGTGATAAACAACTAAGGGTGACCCCATGGTCGTACCAACCTCAGGGAGCCCAAAGCTCAGTGCCCAGCCTCACCACGACGCCTCCCCTCAGGAGAGTCGCGCAAGGGGGCTAGGCACGGGGGCTGCGCTCGGGTCACGCCCAAGCGCACGCCACCCAACTAGGTCCCTCGGACGTCGGCATCGCGCGCCCCTCCCGAGGCCTCGGCGAGGGCAGGTATGGAAATTATTTGAATGTCAAGGGGGACTCCTGAGCATCGCGACTCAGGAGCGTAACTGGTCATGTAGCCCCTCACTCCTTGGAGCGTCCTGGTCTCCGGTCGGCCCAACAGTGGTTGAGGTATGCGCGGGGCCGGGTTCTGCCGACGTAGAACATTAATCTTTCCTCACGAACTCTCCCTATATGCTGTTCGCACGTCAAGGGGGACTCCTGAGCATCACGACTCAGGAGCCTAACTGGTCACATAGCCCCTCACTCCTTGGTCCGTCCTGGTCTCCGGTCGGCTCAATGGCGGTTGAGGTATGCGCGGGGCCGGGCTCTGCCGACGCAGAACAAGGCAAATAAGGAAGGAAAATGCAGAATCTCAAAGCAAATATTACAATCATACTGTTCTTGCAATACCAAATGAAAAGTCTAAACGCCTCCACGAGGCCCGATGTATGTCGTAGGAATGAAACAAGGAGAGTAGCCGCAGGTCACCCCTGGATGTCATCGTCGCCTGCGGAAGGAGCTCCCCTGTGGGCGACGATGTCCTCACCTTCGCCACCAGCCGTAGGATCCGCGACATCGCCGGACAGAGGATCGGAGACAAAGCCGCGGAACTTCCCTAGCAAAGCCTCCACTTGACCTTGAACGGTTGCGGCGGCGGTTTCATAGAGATCTTCAGCCACAGGCTCCAACAGCTCGTCAAGCTGGGCGTCGGGGTCGCGGAGGTGTAGATGGCTGAGGATGCGGGTAAGTGCGGCTGAAGACAGAACGTGAGCTTCCGCCTCCGCCATTCGACCGAGGCCCTCAACGACCTCCTCAAGCGCCTTCACCATGAGAGGAAGCAGCTGGGCGGGGCCGTCCTCGTCAGTATCCAACAGCTTCTCTAGGCCATGCTTGTCGAGTGTCCTCAGTACCTTTCGAGATCTCTTCTCGAGATCGGCAAAGGCCACACAATCTTCGGCCAGGACCCGCGCCTTGGCGTTGAGATCGGCCTCCTTCGCCCCCATCTTCTGCTCCAGCTCCTCCAACCGGTTGCGCTCGGCAACCTGCCTCTTCCCCAGCTCCGCCAGCTCAGCATCACGGTTCTTGGTGGCTTCCTCCCGGGCCTTCATCTCCTTATCCTCTGCTTCACGGCGGTGCACCTCTTCGGCGTGCTCATCGCGTAGGCTCTGCAACTCGCCCTCCAGCGCTTGGCAGCGGTCACGGGCGGCCTTGGCTTCTTTCAGCGCCGCCTCATGATCGGCTGCAGCACTGACGACTCCTTGCTTCTCTCTCTCGGAAGCCGCAATAGCCTGGCCCAACATCACGCGTACTACCAGGTCAGAATGAAGCCAGCCAGAGGCCAGCTCCAGACGCTCGGCCACCAGGCGTGGGTCAACGCTCAGGAGATCCGCCTGCAGTTGGGTCATCTCTAAAAGGGCACGCTCCAAGACGGCAGCGGGAGTGGAAGAACGAAGGAGTGGAGGCGCAGCAGTAGGAGGAAGCGACATCATCACTAGGGCTTGGGAGACCACGGGTTCCAGAGCAGCTGGGACCTCATCATCCACGCCAAGTACCAGCACCTCCGGAGCCAGCGGGGCCATGCGGGCTGACTCCATGCGGCGGAGCTCCTCTTAGCCCCACGAAGACGACCAGGCTGGGGAGGCACGGGCGGTGTTGCCTCCTTGCTCTATGGAGGGAGGCACAACTGCCTTGCCCTCCTTCCTCTTCTTCGCTGAAGATGTCGGCCTGATCAACCAAAGGCGAGCATCAAGAAAAAACAAGCACCTGCATGGACCAAGCGAAGTTCGAAACACCTACCAGTCCACCGCAAGGTACTCCACCCTTCGCTTGTGATGCTTGAGGCCCGACAGCATCGGGACCTGAGGAGCAGGCGCTCGGGCTCCGGTGGTGCCATGCGGTGCAGAGGCGGAATTGGATCCAGCCCCAGGAGGTGTTGGGGTGGAGGCGGCACCACGGTCCACCAGTGACGACTTACCCTTCGTCGGGACGAGGGGTTGCTCCTTCCCTCCTTGGTAGGCGTCGGCCTCGACATCATCAGGAAGGGCGCGAAGAATCTCGGCCTTGCTCGGAGGGGAGGTCTCCTCCACCTCTTCCAGGGTCTCCTTAGGGTCCTCCTCCTCCTCCCCCTCTTCGCGGGACTCGCCAGAAGACACCTCCACTGGCTTCTGCGCCGAAGGAGCTCCCGAAAGCACCGGCGGCACCAGCCCGCGCACATCAAAAGTCGGCCTAGAGGCGACGAATTCCTCCCGGTCCCTATGTTGGAACAGGGGAATGAAGGCGCTAGGTGGGTACTCCTAGTTGTCTCCAAGTATGAGGCACAGGACGGCATCTAGTTCGTCATTAGGCAGGTCCCCCGGCCTCAGGTGGGCCTTGTTTTCCCCTCCTTCAAGCTGCTAGAAGGGGCGCGCGCGCGCCTGGAGTGGGGCGACCCGCAGCGTCAAGAACTCCCTCAGGAGCATCGCTCCCATTATTTTGGCCGCCCTCGCATTGCCCGGCTTCAGGTCAGTCATCATTTGCTCCAACACTGACGATGCCCGCTCGTCGACAAGCTCCGCCCTGGGCCACTCCTTGCCTTGCCGGGGCGCCTCCGCCGGCAACGCCGGGCGCGGATGGGAGAGCTTGGCGTCCACCATGACCCACTTGGATCGAATGTTATCGGCCCTCTTCCCGGTGCTTGAGATCGAGTTGGCCTTGCCGGACGCAACAAAGTTGGCGCATCTAGAGATGTGACCCTCGCTGACACGAAGGAAGAAGAAGTGGCGCAGGAGCGCCACGAAAGGCATCACGCTCAGGTACGCCTCATAGTAGTAGGTAAAGATGGACAGGAGGAGGACGGAGTTGGGGTGGAGATGCAACGCCTGCAGCCCATAGTGGTCGAGGACTTCATAGAAGAAATCAGAGAAGGGAGGAACCAACCCAACGGCAACGCTGCTCAAAAAGAAGGGGAAGAAGGTGCTCCCCTCAGGCTTCGGCTCGTCGGAGGCAAGCCGGAGCTCCGTCTTCCCCCACTCGTTGCTCTCTCCCGCCGTCAGCAGGCGCACGGAGGCGAGGCTCTTCTCCGTGACAGTGGGTGCCTCAAGAGTGGGCTCATACCAAGCCGGGGACGAGGAAGTCTTGACCTTGCGCGGCGCCATGGGCGGCAGATGCAGAGAGAGGCCGGAGCAGATCTGTAGCTAGCGGCGACGAAGAGCAAGAAAGGGGATCTGGAGCGAGGCGAGGAAGAAGCAATGAAAGCAAGTGCCGCCCGCGCCAGCCTTTTGTCAGGTCAAGCAGTTGCCAAAACAATGTGGGGAAGCGGAGACGCCCACGTCCAATCAACCGCCATGTGTCAACCGAGGCCACAGGCTTTTGGGGCCCGCGGTGCTCCGAACTTGACCATTGTCTTCGCCGCGAAGCCAAGCCCGCATGCACCTTGGGCCCGGGGGCTACTGTCGGTGTTCTGGGAACGGGGGTCCCCAGACTTGCCTGCCTGCGGCCCGCGGCGTGGCTGAGCCAGCAGGCCGTACGACCCGCCTTCACCAACAAAGCGCCCAAGACCCTCGCGAGGGGCCAAGCATCGCGAGGCGGACAACGCAAGACCTCCTCTGGAGTGGCCTAGCTCGGCAGGCTCACAAGGAGCGGAGGTATCAAGGCGAGGCGAACCTCACGAGGCTCTCGTGACATGAGCCGTGACGATCGACACCAGGCGGGCGCCAGCGCGCATAACGTCCTTGTTTCCTCTTTGGTGCAAAGGGGGCAGGCGCAACCACGGAGTACCGAGGCCTCAGGCAAAGGTTGCCATTTTGGTGCAACAAGACCAACACCATGGACTTCAATACGGAGGTCATCGTGGAGCCCAGAACAGCGTCACCACTAGAACTTTGTGCAGGCATATACTACTTTTGTCAGGATAGCTTGTAGTAGTTGTCCCCCTTCAAATTAGCCCGCCATTGTTGGCTCCCTTCCCGCTCGGTATTTGGGAAGAGGACCAGGGCCTCTATAAATAGGACTAGCCACCAGAGTGGAAGGGGATCGACATCATCTTAGCTAGAAGGGAGAAAGAGAGACCACCCACACGCACAAGCTCACCGAGCTCAAGAACGCCTCAACCTCAGGAGGTCGTTCTTCCCTTGTATTGTTCATCATCAGCCCAAGAGGCAATCCACCACCACCACACTGGAGTAGGGTATTACACCACAGCGGTGGCCCAAACCAGTATAAACCCTGTTTCTTTCTGTGTTGAGAGTTCGTCGAGTTCGTCCGCAAGATCTTAGCGAGCTAGAGCGTAGATCGGTTGGAGGGAAAGACTTCGCGTGCACCCTAGTGTTCGAACCTTAAGGGTTTGCCGGAACCCCACTTCCCGATAGCCCTGAAGCAGGCTTCAATGACGACGAGTGCGGCGCGCAAATTGTCTTCGGCATTGCAAGGCGGGTTCCTCCTCCGAATACTCCATAGAAGATTTTGAACACAAGGATAGTGTCCGGCTTTGCAAAACAAATTCCACATACCACCACAGAGAGTATAATATTTCCACAAATCTAATCTGTTGACAACTTTTCATAACATGACATCACGCCATGGCCCCAGTTATTATTCGAACCGTCTTTCTCAACCAGCTACTGCACATATTGTGAGGCGGTTTTCTTGGCACGTCTTGTCGAGCAGAGATCGTGTCCCCTTATCACGGGATTCTCATCAATATGGGTGAGGGTAACCCAACCTCGCCATCAATCACGACGCTTGGTGAATAAGTGAGTTTTACCAGGCAAGTGGGGAGGCGCATAGTTTCTTCCGCCCTTATAAAGGGGTAAGGGTTCCACCTTTTTACCCACGCCTTCTTCTCTCCTACCCATCCATTCTTGCGCACTCGAGCTCCAGCACCCAAGTTTGCATTTTCTCTGAAGAACCACTCCAAATATGCCCAGAGCGGGAGGCAAGTGGATGGCCTCTACCGTCCGGAAGAAGGACATCAAGAAACTTCGGGAGGCTGGGTATCTAGCCCAGAAAATCGGCCACCGTCTCCCGACAGCGAGACAGATCGTCCCTACCACGAAACCCCACGAAAGGGTCGTATTCCTCCCTCATTTTATCCGCGGGCTAGGGTTTCCCCTCCACCCATTTGTTCGCAGCATCATGTATTATTACGGGATCAATTTTCATGATCTATCCCCCAATTCCTTCCTGAACATCTTGACATTCATTGTCGTGTGCGAGGCTTTTCTTCACATCTCGCCACACTTCGGCTTATGGCTGAAGATCTTTAATGTGAAGCCCAAGGTAGTGGGCGGTGAGCACACTGAGTGCGGGGGTGCTATGGTGAGCAAGATGCCCAACGTCACATGGCCAACAGGTACCCTAAATGATTCCGTCAGGGAGTGGCAACAGGAGTGGTTTTACATTACTGAGCCGCGCGGCGCGAAGTGGGCCGCTGCTCCTGAGTTCCGATCCGGAGCCCCTCTGCGGCTCATGTCCTGGCTCAAGAAGGTCCTTGACTGGTCTTCGTCCGACGAACTGTTGGCGCTCCAGACATGTGTCAAGGATATGGAAGACAAGAATATCGAACTTGTCAATGTAGTCCAGGTGATGTTAGTCCGTCGGATCCTACCTTGTCAACACCAGACTTGCAATCTATGGGAATTCGATTTGGCCAAGCACCAGACCCTGCGAGAGCTCTTTGGCTCCTCGCACGAAGACATCTGGAAGGTTCTTTTTAAGCCCGGCAAATCATGGCCAGACTTGGCCGAGGACCGCAGGTACCAACTGTCCCGCCCTGCAAGCTCGGTAAGTTACCATACATTTTATTCACATAACTCAAGGGAAATGCTTAATGTGTTTTACACAACTCTCCTAGGGCTGGACGAAGAAGGCGGGGCGGATCCAATGTCCGGCCCCGCTGCTCGAAGAACCGGGCGGCCCACTTCTAACGAAGATGTTGGACCCGGCGCCTTACAAGGTGCCGGAGAAGAAGACCGAAAAGGAGGCCAAAAATACCCGGGGCAGCCTTCATCACCGTGCCCGACCTTCCTCCGAAGAGGACGAGGAGGAGGAAGACGAATCCCCAGTAGGGGGAAGAAAGAAGAGGACGGCCTCCGTACACTTGGAGGCCGAGTCGCCTAAAAGGGGGAAAACTATTCTTCCGGAAGAGTCCACTGCCGTCGCCGATAGCAGACCGGCATGGGATCCTAGGGCCCAGCCCCTAGTGAACTCGTAAGTATATAAAATCCGAACATGTTCATGTGTTTGGACCCATCATGGCATAGTATTTTAACCTGAGCCATATTTTTTGTAGTCCGACGGGGTCCCGTTCCGAACAATCCTCATCTGAGGATTTGCTGAGCTCGGATGCTATGGAGAGTGGGACACCTTCGAAGGCCCCTCCCCCCGAACATGTGATCAACACCAAGGCTTCGTCCCAGAGGGACTCTGTCCAAGGAGGGGCGGAGAAAATCATGAAGGCGGCGCCTGGAGGTCAAACTTCAGGGGCCGGAGACATGGGGGAGAAGATCCCCATAGGATTCGACGGCGAGGACCATCTTGAATTCGGCCCCCAGCCGGACACAGTTTTGGAGACCAATACAGCTCCGAAATCAAGTAGACGGTCGTCCTCGGCTGGAGAGGGCGTCCCTGTTCCACCGACGACCTCTGTCCAACCAGAGGCGCTGGGTTCTCTATTGGCGGCGCTGAAGAGCGCATCCATCGTCGATGAACACCGTGCCCTTATCGGTGCGGCGATTGAGAAGATTCAGACCGCTGAAAATGGACTGAATGAAGCCTGTATTGACCTTATGAGAGGTTTTGAGGTATGTTTTATACGGTTTCGAAGAGTGTCATAGTATGGATAGTAGCCCCTGATACATTGTCCGGTGAACGAAAGAACCGAACAGAGGATCAAATATATTTTTCGCAGGAAGACTCATTTGATGACATATATATCTCTTCTTTTGTAAGCAGGCGTCTGTAGCGGCTACTGCCGCTCATACCATGGAGGTTTCCGGACTGAATCAAAGTCTGGAGCGGGCCGAAGCGGAGCTTGGCCAGTTAAAAAGGCAGTTGGAAGATCAACAAGGTATGCACAAATCTTGTTTGCGTTCAGTGCGAACGAATTTTCAGTATGATAGAATATGTGTCATGATTTGTGCCAGGGGTGATGACCGAAGTCGAGGCTCTGAAGAAGGCTGTTGCCAAGGCTGAGGAAAAGGCAGCCGCAGAGCAGGCTCTTCGTGAGAAGCACGAGGCCAAGGTTGTGGAAGCTAGGCGAGAGCTCCAAGAGGCCATGAAAAAATGCGAGACCCTGGAGCAGAGTTTAACGAAGAAAGAATCCGAACTCACCAGGGCTCATCAGGCCATGTGCAATGCCCGTGGGAAAACCCAAGACGCCCTGCAGGAGATCCAAGAGGCGAGGGAGATCACGGCGGGTAAGGTCTTTTTCCATGTAAATCAAGTATTTCAGGTGGAAAATTATGCTTTATAATTTTATGTTCGGATTTCTCCAGGGGTATTTGCGGAACTTCCTCGCAGCGTATCGGATGCCGCCCAATTCTACCGAGCCAAAGAGGGGAATACTGTGGATAAGCTCTTCTGGTCGCAGTATCTGGCACCGAATTATCCGGTGCCTTTTACCGATCAACTAAAACAGCTGATCGAACTGCATAAGGCGGCCAAACTAGCCATGAAGGATTTGATTATCTGGCTATGGCCCGCCGAGCCGATTCTAGGTAGCTACTTCGGGCTCGTGAAGCGGCTTCTTAGTGCCCGCCCTCGACTTGACGTCATCAAGTAGTTGGTCTGCATAGAAGGTGCACGAATGGCCTTTGCCCGCGCAAAGGTGCACTTGGGGAAGATGGATGCTGAAAAGCTGATGACCGAGGGACCGCCAGAGGGAAAGGAGCACCACAAGCCCGAATTGTATTATGAAAGTGTCCTGAAAGGATCCTGCCCTGCGGCAGAGCAATGCACCAAGGACATTGTATTTCCATGAGTATAGTCATGTTGTCCTTTGTAATGTGTGAACAAGGTCATTTCTATTATTTATTGCTTGTTATAAAAGTTTACCCTCCTGCGCGGCTGTTTTATATATTAAACCTGAGAATTGGCCAGTCATCGGCTTCTGCCCCCTCGTAAGAAATACGGGGGTGTTCGGGATAAACCCGATCACTCTTTACCCCAATGTTGGGTCCTTTGAAGGAGGTGTTCAGCACAGCGAACCAGGCAATCTGACTATAGGGCTTTATCATTCTCACTTAGCCATAGGAGCATTAGGAAGGTAGGCGCAGCCCCTGGTGTTTGGAAGACCGCACGAGGGGCCCTATAGGCACCTGATCGGAGGAAGAACCAATCCATCGCACGCTGCATTGGTTATGGCATTATGCGGGAGAAATCCTTAAAGATTTTACAACCTCTCGAACCGCTGACCAGCTCTCGCCGTATCATGACAGTCAGTTTTCAGCTTTCTCTACTGAGGTGCTCGTCCGGAAGAACCAGGACACAATCACAGTAGTTCTCCCTGTGCCGCCTTAGCTGATATAGCGGAACGTAAGGCAGCAAAACATGGGAGCCGGGCAAACCCAACATTTGACCCAAGACATGATTCGAAGCTGATGCATATAATGCTATAAATTCGGGGTGCTGAACTTCCGTGAAGGTGTTCAGACTTTATTGCCGTATTATGGGTAAAATGAAGCCCCTGGCAAAGGCATATCGCGGTGTATGGATGCCACTTAACAAAAGAGTTTCAATAAGAAATAACAGCAAATAAGCGTCATATAAATCCACATGTTGTATTTGAATAATACGTCGAAGAGTATGAGTACATGTAATGTGATAAAAAGGGGAATATGACTGTGGAACCTGCTGGGACCGGGGAGGAAGAAGATGTGTGCAGATCCGGAGTATAGTCGGATGGACGTCGCAAGGAATATCTAAAGATTCCCTTGTGCGTTCGAGCTGTTACCATGTCACCGGTCCCGGTCTGCGCAAAGGTGAGCATGCAAAGGAAATGTAAGAAATATTTGTGTTCCGGAGAGCGGTTGAGCCGCGATATGTGGCATGTTCTGGACTTTGCTGGAATGTTTAGTTGAGCCCTGGACGATCCGGTCTATCCTGCCGTGAAGTAGTTCGGACTACTTTGAATGTGTCCAGGGTTTTAGCCGTCGACTCAAGATTTGACTGAAAGGTGCCCTCCATTGCTTCTGTTGTTAAAGCGGCAGCGTACTCTGTGGTGCCGAGGGAGAGTTCGACCTCGCTGTTAACCATGATGACACCGTGCGGACCGGGCATCTTGAGTTTATGGTAGGCATAATGTGGCACCGCGTTGAATCGAGCGAACGCAGTTCGCTCGAGCAGTGCCTAATAATCACTGCGAAAGGGGACGATGTCGAAGATTAACTCTTTGACACGGTAATTGTCTGGTGATCCGAAGACTACCTCGAGGGCGATGGAGGCGGTACAGCTAGCCTCCACGCCTGGTATAATACCTCTAAAGGTGGCTTTAGTGGGTTTGATCATCAAATGATCGATGCCCATCTTGTGCACTGTGTCCTGGTAAAGCAGATTTAGACTGCTGCCTCCGTCCATAAGGACTCGTGTGAGGTGGAACCCGTCAATTATTGGGTCGAGGACTAGTGCGACTGGATTGCCATGACTGGTGTTGACCGTATGATCCATTTGGTTGAAGGTGATCGGCCCTAATTTGTATTGCGGGCAGACTGGTTTCGTTAGGTCGACATCCCTATGGGTGTGCATCCGGTCTGGGTTGGGAGTGTGGGTGGCATTTACCGTATTCACCATTTGGATTTGCTGGAGAGATTTCTTTTGTCCTCCTCTATTCGGTGATCTGGGATCCTCGTCGCTGTCATCGCTTTGAGACCCCTTATCTTTGTTTTTGGCGCCTAACCTGCCAGCTTGTTTGAAGACCCAACATTCCCTGTTGGTATGATTGGCTGGTGTTCCTGGTTTGCCATGAATTTGGCATGGACGGTCGAGTATGCGGTCCAAACTGGACGGACCCGAATTGTCATTTTTGAGTGGCCCTGTCCGCTGACCGGACTTAGAGCTATTAAATCCGGCATTGACTGCCGTTGAAAGTGCAACTATCCCTAGGTGGTTTTGGTAATTCATAACAACATATAGCTCATTGAGCTAATGCTATTCCAAGATGACTATTTCAGGAAAGCTCAATGATTGGCATGGCATGGATGTGAAAGTGGAACCCTCAAAATGCTAAGGACAAAGGATTGGCTCAAGCTCAAAAGCTCAAGACTCTTCATTTTATATTTTAGTGATCCAAGATCACATTGAGTCTTTAGGAAAAGCCAATACTATCAAGGAGGGGTGAGGTGTTGCTTAATGAGCCTCTTGCTTCATGTGCTTAATGATATGCTCCAAAATCCTCAGCTACTTTCCCATATCCACATATGACCTAAACCCTAAGCCAAACTCGGTCCTACTGATTCTTTCTATCCGGCGCCACTGAGTTTCACTTGTCATAAGCCACTGCCAAACCCTAGCAATTCGGTTCTACCGATAGGGATCTCGGTCTCACCGAGATGGGATTGCAAACTCTCTGTTTCCCTTTCATAACTTTTCAGTCTCACTGAAAGAGCGAATCGGTCCCACCGAGATTGCAATGTAAAGTCTTTGTTTCCCTTTTGTAACTTTTAGGTCTCACCGAAAGAGAAAATCGGTCCCACCGAGTTTGCCTGACCAACTCTCTGGTTAGCTTATTACCAAACTCGGTCTCACCGAGTTTGTGTAATCGGTCTCACCGAGATAACGTTATGCCCAAACACTAACCATATCGGTTCTACCGAGTTGCATGTCAGTCCCACCGAGAATCTCTAACAGTCACTAGGTTTACCTTTTCGGTCCGACCGAGTTTGTTGATTTGGTCCCACCGAGATTGGAAAACTATGTGTAACGGTTGGATTTTGTGTGGAGGCTATATATACCCCTCCACCTCCTCTTCATTCGTGAAGAGAGCCATCAGAACACATACACAATTCCAACTCATATGTTCTGAGAGAGAACCACCTACTCATGTGTTGAGACCAAGATATTCCATTCCTACCATATGAATCTTGATCTCTAGCGTTCCCCAAGTTGCTTTCCACTCAAATCTTCTTTCCACAAAATCCAAATCCTATGAGAGAGAGTTGAGTGTTGGGGAGACTATCATTTGAAGCACAAGAGCAAGGAGTTCATCATCAACACACCATTTGTTACTTCTTGGAGAGTGGTGTCTCCTAGATTGGCTAGGTGTCACTTGGGAGCCTCCGACAAGATTGTGGAGTTGAACCAAGGAGTTTGTAAGGGCAAGGAGATCGCCTACTTCGTGAAGATCTACCGCTAGTGAGGCAAGTCCTTCGTGGGCGATGGCCATGGTGGGATAGACAAGGTTCCTTCTTCGTGGACCCTTCGTGGGTGGTTGCTTCTTCGTGGACCCTTCGTGGGTGGATCCCTCCGTGGACTCGCGCAACCATTACCCTTCGTGGGTGGAGCCCTCCGTGGACTCGCGCAACCGTTACCCTTCGTGGGTTGAAGTCTCCATCAACGTGGATGTAGGATAGCACCACCTATCCGAACCACGGGAAAAACATCCGTGTCTCCAATTGCGTTTGAATTCTCCAAACCCTTCCCTTTACATTCTTGCAAGTTGCATGCTTTACTTTCCGCTGCCAATATACTGTTTGCATGCTTGCTTGAATTGTGTGATGATTGCTTGACTTGTCCTACAATAGCTAAAATCTGCCAAGAACTAAAATTGGGAAAAGGTTAAGTTTTTATTTGGTCAAGTAGTCTAATCACCCCCCTCTAGACATACTTTCGATCCTACAAGTGGTATCAGAGCTTTGGTCTCCATTTGCTTTGGTCTCCATAGCTTTTGGTGGTCATAGCCTTGGTTTCACAACCTAGGAGAGTACGGCGTCTAGCGAGGGAAATTATCACCGTAGAGGTCCTTACTTTGATGGTACTAATTTCACTAGTTGGAAGCATAAAATGAAAATGCATATTCTTGGACATAACCCCGCCGTTTGGGCTATTGTGTGTGTTGGTTTGCAAGGTGACTTCTTTGATGGGAAAGAACCAAACCGTGAAGCTACCGCGGATGAGTTGAAGATGTTGCAATACAATGCTCAAGCTTGTGATATTCTCTTCAATGGATTGTGCCCCGAAGAATTCAACAAAATCAGCCGTCTTGAGAATGCAAAGGAAATTTGGGACACTTTGATTGATATGCATGAAGGTACCGACTCCGTCAAGGAATCCAAGTTGGATGTGCTTCAAAGTCAACTTGACAAGTTCAAAATGAAGGATGGTGAAGGTGTCGCTGAAATGTACTCTAGGCTTGCTCTCATCACAAATGAGATTGCCGGCTTAGGAAGTGAAGAGATGACCGATATATTCATCATCAAGAAGATTCTAAGAGCCTTGGATGGAAAATATGATACCGTGTGCACATTGATCCAAATGATGCCCAATTACAAAGATCTCAAGCCAACGGAGGTGATTGGAAGAATTGTTGCTCATGAGATGTCACTTAAGGATAAAGAGGAACTTCACAACAAATCAAGTGGTGCCTACAAAGCCTCATGTGAAGCCCCTACATCATCAAGTGAGAAACAAAACTTCAATGAAGAATTGAGCTTAATGGTGAAGAACTTCAACAAGTTCTACAAGAGTAGAAGCAAAGATAGAAGCTTCAAGTCAAGGTCCTACAATGACAAAAGATCTTCTAGTCGAGAGCGAAACTGCTACAGTTGTGGAAGACCCGGACACTATTCCAATGAGTGTACGGCTCCCTACAAGAGAAGAGAAGATTCTCCAAAAAGAAGAAGCAAAGAATCACCACCAAGAGAGAGAAGGAGTAGAGATGATCGTTATGAACGAAGATACTCACGGAGAAGCAAGGATTCGGAAAGGAAGGAAAAATCATCAAGGAGCTACACAAAACGAAGACATCAAGCTCATGTTGGTGAATGGGTATCCGGCTCCGACTCCGACAGCCACTCCGAGAGAAGTTATCACTCCAACTCCGAAGACACTCAAGATGAAGGTGTTGCCGGTCTAGCACTTGTGTCAACCAACTCCTACGACATATTTGACTCACCAAATGAAGGAATTGGAAGATGCTTCATGGCCAAAGGTCCTAAGGTAACACACCCCGAGTATGTTGATTTCAATAGTGATGAAGATGACTTGTTAGGTGATGATTTGCTTGTTGACAACTCTAGTGATGAATACTATGATGAAACGTCAATTAATCATGCTAATCAAGATAAAACGAATGACAATGATAAGGAGAAGATTGAGGCTCTAACTAAAGAACTAAACACTCTTAAGTTAGCTCATGAAACTATCTTCGAAGATCATCGAGAACTTTTAAGAGCTCATGAGAAATTACGCTTTGAAAAGCTCAATCTTGAGCAAGAGCATGAGTTCTTAAAAGCAATCAATGATGATCTCCGCAAGAAAAGTTCTTCTTACATTGCCAAGCGTTTACTCTTATCCACTTACATGCCTCAAGTCAAGTCTAGTAACAAGAACAAGAAAGATTCTTCCTCTAGCAGTAACAATGATCATGCTAAATCCAATATTGTTGCTTCTAGTAGTTCTCTTGATTCCACTAATGATTCTCTTAGCCAAGTTACACTTGAGCAAGAAAATAGCTTATTGAAGGGAATTATAGAGAAAGGAGTGTACAAAAGCCTTGCCGGGAGTAAGCAATTCGAGGAAATTGTGTGCAAGCAAGGAAAGCACCGGAAGAATCAAGGTGTTGGTTTTGAACGAAAGTTCAATGCTAATGGAGTTGAGTGGGAAGAAGATCAATATCCCAAGACAAAGTTTGTTCCTCAACAAGAGCAGTATGATACTTCTTTCAAGGGGACACAAGCTCAAGATGATCTTCCACCACAAGACTACAAGCAAAAAGGCAAGGACAAGCTTCAAGAGGAAATTGATGCATTTGAAGAAGCTCCTAAGACCTTAGTCAAGTGGATTCCCAAGACTACTTCAAGTTCCACTGCATCAAGTACGGCTACAACTCCAAGGATTCCCATCAAGATGGTGTGGATCCAAAAGAAGAAGAGCTAGAGAGTAATTGAGGGTGACTCCGCCAACATACTTCACTCTTATCATTTTGGCAAGAACAAGTGCAATCAACTTCCACATCTTGCACTAGTTCAAGGAGTCACAAACCCTCTTGTTGGTAAGACAAGGGACAAGGTAACCTAAAAGTTTTCATGGACATCATCTTGTGTGTGCATCACTCTATGTCTATGGATATCCTTGTTTGTTCCTTGTGGGACTAACCCATGTAGGTATTGAAAGTGCAATTCACTCAAATGGATAGCTCCAAGTGATCTACATCAACATTGAGCATCCACATCTTCAACATCTACATGAAGTCATCATCGACAAAACCCGAGGTTAGTTCATCCCTCTAAGGGGGGATATCACATCTAGGGGGAGCTTTACTCTAAGACTTGAGCTAAAGCAACTCTAAAGATGTGAACACAACAATGCTTTATGTAAAAGTGGTAACCCCACTTGAGCTTAAACGATGAGTATGACCTATGATCAAGTGTTCTCACTTGACTCCTAAGTCAATATACTCATATATAGATGACCTTGTCATCGCAAATTGCTTGATAGATGCTAGAATTGGTTGTGCATGGCTTGTCACATATTTCATTTGCCATCTTATTGTGTGAGCATGCTGGTTGCATATTTTACTCATTCGAGGACATCCACTTGTTGTTTTGATTGTTCGGTTTTATTTCCTTTTGCCAAGTGGTTGGACAAGAATGCCTAAGAACCTCCTCTATCTATCTATGCTTTTCACGTCTCAAACTCTATTCATGCTACATCACAAAATTTGATCAAGTCAGATTCGAACCACTCTGTGTGAGGAGCGCTCGGAGTCCCCGATTCGTCATAGACTTAAACTTCCAAAACCTCTTTATGATTCTCGGTCTGACCGATACCCTACTTTCGGTCCTACCGAGATCATTAAGTTGATCTAGGTTTTCGATCTCGGTGCAACCGATTTGAACCATTCGGTCACACCGAGTTGCAACAAATGTATACAGTTTTGCATCTCGGTGCCACCGAGTTGTTCCACTTGGTCACACCGACAGGGTCGGGCTATATATAGTCACGGGCAAAAATTTGGAAATTTCTCCGAACCCCTTCGCCCGCACGATAGCCTGCTCTGCCAACTTGGTCTTCGGATCGTCTCCTCGCCGCCAGCCGCCTCCAGTCGTTGGTCTCCGTCGCCGTCAACGGAAATTCAATCCCTAGCAGTCTCGGTGCCACCGAACTGTGACTCGGTCTGACTGAGTTCACTAGTGTAGGTTCCAAAACTACTTCGGTATCACCGAGTTTAAAAATCGGTAGATCCGAGATGATTTCAGTGGGAAACTAAAACTAAGATTTTGAATCATTCTTTTGCAAAAATCTCTGCATTTTGTGATGCTCATCCACTCTACCTCATCTATAAACTATTCACAAGGTCAACAGTGAGCTTGTTCATCATGTCAGACCAAAGTGATAGCCAGAACATGTCAGAACAACCAGTGCAGATGAGTGAGGGCACTAGTCCCTCAAGTTCTTTAGATGAAGGCAGCAGGAGCACCCCTAGCAATCTGCCAAAAGCTGCCACAAGACAAAGGAAGAAGAGAACCTCAGAATCAGAGGATGAGGACTATGTGGCAGAAGAGGAAGCAACTTCAAAGAGAGTAGTGCTCGAGAAGGAACATGGCTCAGCTCAAGGCACAAAGCCAGGATTGAAAATCAAAAGGCCAGCAGGTAGGCAGCCTATGCCAAAGGCCAGAGCCTCAACTCAGATTCCTGAAAAGCCTGCAACCATAGAGCCAGTTGTTGCTGAAGGAAAGAAAAGGAAGGAAAGGGTCAAGAAGACCGTAGCCAGAGTGCTTGGAAAGGCTTCCATCATGGAAGAAGAGGAAGAAGAAGAGGTTGCTGCACCAACACCCAAGGCACCCAAGCTAATGGGTGATGCTATCAAATCAGGGGCTACTGCATCTAAGCCCAAGGAAGCACCCAAGGCTGCATCAAAGGTCAAGACAGCTCCAAAGAGAAATACAAGGAGCATACCTGCAACTGAAAAGAACAACGCCCCAGTGCCTGAAGCTACTGAAGAAGATGATGAAGAGCATGTTCTAAGAAAGCTCAAGCCCAAGATCCCAGACCACAATGATGCACATCCTGTGGCTGAGGACATGAAGCTCAGAAGAGACTCAGGGCTGAGGAAGTGGAGAGAAGCAGATCCGTATGCTTCAAGGAGAAGAACTGCTATTGATTATAGGTTTCACACTAAGGAACAGCAGGACTTCTATGAGACAGTTTTGTTGGATAAGAAGCCCATAGTTTGTGACATGAGATGGGTTGATTGGGAGTACATCAAGGACAATGAAGAGCACTATCCTGGAGTGCAAGACAGCTTCAATGCTTGTGGAGTAGCAGACTTTGTTGGGCAGAAGCTCACAAAGTGGAACGAGGAACTTATTATGCAATTCTACTCCACGACACACTTCTATCCAGATGGTAGGATAACTTGGATGTCTGAAGGTACGAGGTACCAATCTACAGTTGCTGAATGGGCTCAGCTGGTCAATGCCCCAGAAGAGCAGGAAGATGACTTGGATGTATATGCCAAGAAGAAGATGGACCACAACTCTATGTCCAACATGTACAAGGAAATTCCAAATGAAGCACTTGATACTTTCAAGTTTGGCTCAGTGCATTATCTTCTGTCAGGGCTGCCAACTATCAACTGGATCCTTAGGCACACCTTGTTGCCCAAGTCAGGTGATCACAAGATGATCAAAGGCCACGCGATCAACTTGCTTCATATATTTGATGTGCCACAGAAGTTCAAAGTGATGAGCCTCATGGTAGAGACCATTAAGAGGACAGCAGCTGATCAGAAGAGGAGCTGTGGATATGCCCCACAAATTCAGGAGTTAATCAACTCCAAGATGGGCACAGGCATATACTTATTGGACAAGGAAGACCTGCCCATCCGTCCAGATTTTGAAGATAATCAAGTTGTCATGAATGAGAATGAACCATCATCTGCACAAGCACAAGCAAAGAAGGAGAAGGCAAGGAAGGAGAAAGCTGCCAAGATGCCAACTCAAGAGGAGGCATTTGAGTATTTCTTGAAAACCAAACAAGAGTAGCTTGGTTACTTGATTGCATCCACCCTGTGGATTGAGCAAGGACTAGCCACCCTAACTCAGAACCAGGCAAGGTTAGAGAGGATCATGGAACAAAAGTTCTATGACTTGGATGTCAAAGCGACAGAGATTCAGACTGCAGTGGAGCAGCTCCAGGATGACATGCAGGAGAGGAGAGGCAAGACTACAACTGATGCCTTTGCCAGAGTGCCACGAGGTCCGAGGTCGTCTGCAGTGCCAGTTGCTGACCCCAGAGCCACCACGTCTGCACCAGCTACAGCCTCAATTCCACCAGCTCCAGCGTCCACTTCAGCCTCGACTCCGACCACGTCTACAGAAGGCTTCGTCCTTGGAGTGCTCTGGACTCCACCACCACCTGAAGATCAAGCCTGAGTGTCGACTTAGCACTATGCATTTTCTAGGAACTTTTTGGTAACTTGTTGCCAAAGGGGGAGAAAATGTATAGATCATAGGCTTCGAGAGAGAGTGTTGCTTTTATTCTCTCTTGTTCTATTTGGTGGTTTTTCGAACTTTGTTTGCTTTTGTGTGAGATACTATGTCATTGCTCGTGAGACATTGATGATCATGTGTTTCATCATAAGCTACACTTAATGTTTGCTTAATATTATCATCTTATCTATCTTATGTGATCATTCACTATTCTTGGTGATGAGTGCATGTATTTCATTCTTATCATTTTAAGCGCTCCACCAAGATGTATGTGACATGGAAGAGTAACCCATGACTCTAACTCTTTGTGCATTTGCAGTCCAAAGCAAATTTTAAATATGCACAAATTTAGGGGGAGCTCTTACTTGTCACATACTTCTCAAAGCGACGATATATTTCATGCTTATTATCATTTGTCGAAGCTTTGATCTATATGTTGTCATCAATTACCAAAAAGGGGGAGATTGAAAGTGCAACTATCCCTAGGTGGTTTTGGTAATTCATAACAACATATAGCTCATTGAGCTAATGCTATTCCAAGATGACTATTTCAGGAAAGCTCAATGATTGGCATGGCATGGATGTGAAAGTGGAACCCTCAAAATGCTAAGGACAAAGGATTGGCTCAAGCTCAAAAGCTCAAGACTCTTCATTTTATATTTTAGTGATCCAAGATCACATTGAGTCTTTAGGAAAAGCCAATACTATCAAGGAGGGATGAGGTGTTGCTTAATGAGCCTCTTGCTTCATGTGTTTAATGATATGCTCCAAAATCCTCGCTACTTTCCCATATCCACATATGACCTAAACCCTAAGCCAAACTCGGTCCTACCGATTCTTTCTATCCGGCGCCACCGAGTTTCACTTGTCATAAGCCACTGCCAAACCCTAGCAATTCGGTTCTACCGATAGGGATCTCGGTCTCACCGAGATGGGATTGCAAACTCTCTGTTTCCCTATCGTAACTTTTCGGTCTCACCGAAAGAGCGAATCGGTCCCACCGAGATTGCAATGTAAACTCTTTGTTTCCCTTTTGTAACTTTTCGGTCTCACCGAAAGAGCAAATCGGTCCCACCGAGTTTGCCTGACCAACTCTCTGGTTAGCTTATTACCAAACTTGGTCTCACCAAGTTTGTGTAATCGGTCTCACCGAGATTACGTTATGCCCAAACCCTAACCATATCGGTCCTACCGAGTTGCATGTCAGTCCCACCGAAAATCTCTAACGGTCACTAGGTTTACCTTTTCGGTCCGACTGAGTTTGTTGATTCGGTCCCACCGAGATTGGAAAACTGTGTGTAACGGTTGGATTTTGTGTGGAGGCTATATATACCCCTCCACCTCCTCTTCATTCATGAAGAGAGCCATCAGAACACATACACAATTTCAACTCATATGTTGTGAGAGAGAACCACCTACTCATGTGTTGAGACCAAGATATTCCATTCCTACCATATGAATCTTGATCTCTAGCCTTCCCCAAGTTGCTTTCCACTCAAATCTTCTTTCCACAAAATCTGAATCCTATGAGAGAGAGTTGAGTGTTGGGGAGACTATCATTTGAAGCACAAGAGCAAGGAGTTCATCATCAACACACCATTTGTTACTTCTTGGAGAGTGGTGTCTCCTAGATTGGCTAGGTGTCACTTGGGAGCCTCCGACAAGATTGTGGAGTTGAACCAAGGAGTTTGTAAGGGCAAGGAGATCGCCTACTTCATGAAGATCTACCGCTAGTGAGGCAAGTCCTTCGTGGGTGATGGCCATGGTGGGATAGACAAGGTTGCTTCTTCATGGACCCTTCGTGGGTGGTTGCTTCTTCGTGGACCCTTCGTGGGTGGAGCCCTCCGTGGACTTGCGCAACCATTACCCTTCGTGGGTGGAGCCCTCCATGGACTCGCGCGACCGTTACCCTTCGTGGGTTGAAGTCTCCATCAACGTGGATGTAGGATAGCACCACCTATGCGAACCACGGGAAAAACATCCGTGTCTCCAATTGCGTTTGAATTCTCCAAACCCTTCCCTTTACATTCTTGCAAGTTGCATGCTTTACTTTCCGCTACCAATATACTGTTTGCATGCTTGCTTGAATTGTGTGATGATTGCTTGACTTGTCCTACAATAGCTAAAATCTGCCAAGAACTTAAATTGGGAAAAGGTTAAGTTTTAATTTGGTCAAGTAGTCTAATCACCCCCCCTCTAGACATACTTTCGATCCTACAGTCGTGTCTTCGTCGCTTTCACCATGTTTGTGGCGTTTGTGTTTGTTGCGTCGGGGTTTGCCGTTGCTATCTCTGGCCTCTGATCTGCCAGTGTTGCTTGTTGTGTTGTTGCTACGAGCCAACCAGCTATCCTCGCCCGCGCAGAAGCGGGTCATGAGTGTCGTGAGGGCTGCCATGGACTTTGGCTTCTCTTGGCCAAGATGTCTGGCGAGCCACTCGTCACGGATGTTATGTTTAAAGGCCGCTAGGGCTTCGGCATCCGAACAGTCCACAATTTGGTTCTTTTTGGTTAGGAACCGAGTACAAAATTTCCTGGCTGACTCTCCGAGCTGTTGTGTTATGTGACTTAAATCATCAACATCCGATGGTCGCACATAAGTGCCCTGGCAGTTGTCCAGGAATGCGTTTGCCAGGTTCTCCCAACTTCCGATGGAGTTTGCTAGCAAGCTATTTAGCCAATGCCGAGGTGGTCCTTTGAGTTTTAACAGGAGGTACTTGATGGCGTGTAGATCATCCCCGCGGGCCATGTGAATGTGGAGGAAGAAATCCTCTATCCATACCGCGGGGTCAGTAGTACCATCGTATGATTCAATGTTCACGGGTTTAAACCCTTCTTGGAATTCATGATCCATTACTTCATCAGTGAAGCATAGGGGGTGTGCGGCGCCTCTGTGCCGGACTATGTCATGACACAGTTTGTACGAGTCTTGTCTGCTGTGTTCGCCCGGCCGGATTTGCTTTTGGTATATCCGGCATGACGGTCGTCGTCATGTGTTGGGGCGCGCCCTCGTGATCTGAAGATCGATCTTTTGTGTCCTGCTTTGTTTTCCAATACGTCTCGCAGGTCCTACGTGTTACCCCGGGTCTTGTTGTTCTTGTTTGACTGGCGACGGGGTGCGGGCTGGACTTCGGGCTTATATGCCACTTTGTCTTGGCCACGAGGTGGCCGGTCTGCCGCATCATATGCTGGAAGTGCAGGTTTTAATGCTTCCTCTTCAAGTTGGGGTAGCAACCTGCGCTTTGGGAAACTTTTGATTGGGCACTCGAGTTCGTGTTCCTCGGCTGCCAGGACCTCAGTCCATGCATCTATCCGCTAGCAGATCTTGCTCAGCTTGAAGCTGTTGTTGCTTTTTCTTCAGGCTTTTTGTTGTGGCAATAAGCCGGTGCATGAAGCGCTCCTGTTTGACGGGATCCTCAGGCACGATAAATTCTTCGTCGCCGAGGCTCACCTCGTCTTCGGAGAGAGGCATGTAATTGCCATCCTCTGATTCTCCGTCTGCTGCCTGTTCCTTGGGGCTGGCTTTCCCATCCTCCTGCTCAAAGCCTGGCTGGAGGGGATTGTCTTCGTCTTCGGCACTATTTGTAGCGTTATTGTCTCCTGTGCCCGTATCGCTGTTTTTGCCATGGCGGGGCTTAGAGCAGCGCCGATGATGCCGGTTCTTGGATTGCTTCTCGAGGGGATTATCCTCCATTGCCTTATTGCCATCACTTTCTTTGGGGGTGGCCACCATGTATATATCATATGATGAGGTGGCAGTCCAGCGCCCTGTCTGCGGTGGTTCCTGTTCGTCTCCCGCATCATCGTCCATACTGTTGATGTCTTCGGAGTCGAAGTCGAGCATGTCGGTTAGGTCATCGACAGTGACTACTAAGTGGGTGGTGGGTGGGGAACGAATTTCTTCGCCCTCCGCTTCCCACTCGAGCCGGACATAGTTCGGCCAAGGGTGTCCTAACAAGGAGAGAGACCGTAATGAGTTTAGCACGTTGCCTAGGGGCGAGTGCTGAAAGATATCCATGGAGGTGAACGCCATGATTGGTGCCCAATCAGATTGGATGGGCATGGACGCGAGCGGTTCGGAGTGTGTGGCCGGGGACGAATCCAAGTGTCTGGCAACACAGGTCTCATAGGAGGTGGAGTCAGTATTCGGCTCTATCGCCGCTGAGTGTGCGACCTCTGTGGCGGGCTCCATCCACCCGTCCTCGGATGGCGCGATCTGTTCCAGATTGAGGGCCGGAGTAGTTACAGGTGTGATCTCCCGAACACTGTTTGATGGCAGAGCTAAATCATGCTCATCGTGACTTTGCGGCGTACCTGACATGAGTTCGAATCCGTCGAAGATCAAGTCTCCGCGGATGTCGGCGGTATAGTTCAAGCTTCCAAACCTGACCCGATGGCCAGGGGCATAGCTCTTGATCTGCTCCAGATGGCCGAGCGAGTTGGCCCGCACTATGAAGCCGCCAAATATGAAGATCTGTCCGGGGAGGAAAACCTCACCCTGGATCGCATCGTTGCCGATGATCGAAGGACCATCAAACCTTATGATGACAACACAGTGGAACTCTCAATGAAAGCACCAATGTTGGTGTCAAAACTGGCGGATCTCCGGTAGGGGGTCCCGAACTATGTGTCTAAGGCGGATGGTAACAGGAGGCGGATGACACAATGTTTACCCAAGTTTGGGCCCTCTCGATGGAGGTAATACCCTACTTCCTGCTTGATTGATCTTGATGATATCAGTATTACAAGAGTTGATCTACCTCGAGATCGGTGAGGCTAAACCCTAGAAGCTAGCCTATGGTATGATTGTTGTTATCCTACGGACTAAAACCCTCCGGTTTATATAGACACCGTAGGGGCTAGGGTTACACAGAGTCGGTTACAAGGGAGGATATCTACATATCCGAATCGCCAAGCTTGCCTTCCACGCAAAGGAGAGTCCCATCCAGACACGGGACGAAGTCTTCAATCTTGTATCTTCATAGTCCAATAGTCCAGCCAAAGTATATAGTCCGGCTGTCCGAGGGCCCCCTAATCCAGTACTCCCTCACTAACCATATTCACAATAACATTTAGGTCTAATGTTTACTCATATCAATGGCATAATCAACTAGCGAGCAATAATAATAAATCTCAGATGACAACACTTTCTCAAAACAATCATAATATGATATAACAAGATGGTATCTCGCTAGCCCTTTCTGAGACCGCAAAACATAAATGCAGAGCACCCCTGAAGATCAAGGGCTGACTAGAAATTGTAATTCATGGTAAAAGAGATCCAGTCAAGTCATACTCAATGTAAACTAATAATAATACATGCAAATGACAGCAATGCTCTCCAACTGGTGCTTTTTAATAAGAGGGTGATGACTCAACATAAAAGTAAATAGGTAAGCCCTTCGCAGCGGGAAGCAGGGATTTGTAGAGGTGCCAGAGCTTGATTTTGAAATAGGGGTGAATAATATTTTAAGCGGTATACTTTCATTGTCAACATAACAACCAAGAGATCTCGATATCTACAATGCTACACACATTATAGGCGGTTCCCAAGTAGAATGGTAAAGTTTATACTCCCCTACCACCAACAAGCATCAATCCATGGCTTGCCCAAAACAACGGGTGCCTCCAACTAACAACAATCCCGGGGGAGTTTTGTTGGCAATTATTTTGATTTGATTTGAGCATGGGATTGGGCATCCCGGTGACCAGCCATTTTGTCATGAGTGAGGAGCGGAGTCCATTCCTCTTGAGAATTACCCGCCTAGCATGGAAGATAAAGACAACCCTAGTTGATACATGAGCTATTTGAGCATACAAAACAGAAATTTTATTCGAAGGTTTAGAGTTTGGCACATACAAATTTACTTGGAATGGCAGGTAGATACCGTATAAAGGAAGGTATGGTGGACTCATATGGAATAACTTTTGGGTTTTATGGAGTTGGATGCACAAGTAGTATTCCCGCTTAGTACAAGTGAAGGCTAGAAAGAGACTGGGAAGCGACCAGCTAGAGAGAGACAACAGTCATGAACATGCATTAAAATTAATCAACACTCAATGCAAGTATAAGTAGGATATAATTCACCATGAACATAAATATCGTGGAGGCTATGTTGATTTTGTTTCAACTACATGCGTGAACATGTGCCAAGTCAAGCCACTCGAATCGTTCAAAGGAGGATACCACCCTATCATACCACATCACAACCATTTTAATAGCATGTTGGCACGCAAGGTAAACCATTATAAAATCCTAGAAAATTAAGCATGGCATGAGCAACTATAATCTCTAATTGTCATCGCAAACATGTTTCATTCATAATAGGCTGAATCAGGAACGATGAACTAATTATATTTACAAAAACAAGAGAGGTCGAGTTCATACCAGATTTTCTCATCTCAATCAGTTCATCATATATCGTCATTATTGCTTTCACTTGCACGACCGAATAGTGTGGATAATAATAATAGTGCACGTGCATTGGACTAAGCTAGAATCTGCAAGCATTCAATACATGGGAGAAGACAAGGTAATACGGGCTCTTTGTTAGATCGACAGTAATGCATATGAGAGCCACTCAACATTTTCATCGTGGTCTTCTCCTCTCGACCCCCAAGGAAAAGAAAGGAAATAAAACTATTTACACGGGAAATCTCCCAACAAGCAAAAGAAGAACGAGAAATCTTTTTGGGTTTTCTTTTTAATTACTACTACTACATGCATGAAAAGTAAACTAGTTAAAAGCTACACCTATTTTTTGGTTTTTCTTAAGGTTTTCAAACACACAAGAAGAAAGCTAAAAAGAAAATAAACTAGCATGGATGATACAATGAAATAGTATGAGCACCGACAACTGGCATGAGTGTGTGAACATGAATGTAATGTCGGTGAGAAATACGTACTCCCCCAAGCTTAGGCTTTTGGCCTAAGTTGGTCTATGCCCATGGATCAAAGTTGTAGCTGGGGTCGTGCTGAGGAGGGTCCTCGGGTTGCCACTAGTTGGCGATCTCCTCCGGATCCCACTGATGGTGAGGATCAGATAGTGGCTCCGGCTCTGGAGCCGATGTCAGGCTCTGGTATGCCTGAACGGCCTCTGGCAAAACGAGGTACGTGCCTAAAAATATGTTGAAAAAAGAGGGAGCTGGCAAGGTAATAGTTGATGACCCACAAGTATAGGGGATCTATCGTAGTCCTTTCGATAAGTAAGAGTGTCGAAACCAACGAGGAGCAGAAGGAAATGATAAGCGGTTTCCAGCAAGGTATTCTCTGCAAGTACTGAAATAAGTGGTAACAAATAGTTTTGGGATAAGATAATTGTAACGAGCAACAAGTAACAAAAGTAAATAAGGTGCAGCAAGGTGGCCCAATCCTTTTTGTAGCAAAGGACAAGCCTGGACAAACTCTTATATGATGTAAAGTGCTCCCGAGGACACATGGGAATATCGTCAAGCTAGTTTTCATCACGCTCATATGATTCGCGTTCGGTACTTTGATAATTTGGTATGTGGGTGGACCGGTGCTTGGGTGCTGCCCTTACTTGGACAAACATCCCACTTATGATTAAACTCTATTGCAAGCATCCGCAAATACAACAAAAGTATTAAGGTAAACCTAACCATAGCATGAAACATAAGGATCCAAATCAGCCCCTTACGAAGCAACGCATAAACTATGGTTTAAGCTTCTGTCACTCTAGCAACCCATCATCTACTTATTACTTCCCAATGCCTTCCTCTAGGCCCAAAAAATGGTGAAGTGTCATGTAGTCGACGTTCACATAACACCACTAGAGGAGAGCCAACATACATCTCATCAAAATATCAAACGAATACCAAATTCACATGACTACTAATAGCAAGACTTCTCCCATGTCCTCAGGAACAAAAGTGACTACTCACAAAGCATAAACATGTTCATAATCAGAGGAGTATTAATATGCATATAGGATTTGAACATATGATCTTCCACCAATTAAACCAACTAGCATCAACTACAAGGAGTAATTAACACTACTAACAACCTACTAGCACCAATCCCGGACTTGGAGACAAGAATTGGATACAAGAGATGAACTAGGATTTTGAGATGAGATGGTGCTGATGAAGATGTTGATGGAGATTTCCCTCTCCCGATGAGAGGAGCGTTGGTGATGACGATGGTGATGATTTCCCCCTCCGGGAGGGAAGTTTCCCCGGCAGAAAAGCCCTGCCAGAACCCTAGATTGGTTCCACCAAGGATCCGCCTCGTGGCGGCGGAGTTTCGTCCGAGAAGATGGCTTATGATTTTTTCCCATCGAAAGAGTCCATATAGCAGAATATGGTCACCTGAGGGCCACCAGGGGGCCCACGAGGTAGGGGGCGCGCCCAGGGGGTAGGGCGTGCCCCCACCCTCGTGGGCAGGGTGTGGCCCCCCTGGTGAAGTTCTTGCGATCAATGTTTTTTATATACTTGGAAAACATCATCCGTGAAGTTTCAGGACTTTTGGAGCTGTGCAGAATAGGTCACTAATATTTGCTCCTTTTCCAGCCAGAATCCCAGCTGCCGCCATTCTCCCTCTTTATGTAAACCTTGTAAAATAAGAGAGAATAGGCATAAGTATTGTGACATAATGTGTAATAATAGCCCATAATGAAATAAATATTGATATAAAAGCATGATGCAAATTGGACGTATCAACTCCCCCAAGCTTAGACCTCGCTTGTCCTCAAGCGAAAAGCCGAAATCAAAAAATATGTCCACATGTTTAGAGATGAAGGTGTCGATAAAAATAAAATACGGACGTGAGAGCATCATGATCATTCTTAGAGCAGCAACTTATATAATTCTTGTCATATGATATCTTATGCTAGAGTAATAATTCAATCACAATATCAAGTATGAATTGTAAACTTCATTGAAAACTAACAAACTATAATCTCAGTCATTGAAGCAATTGCAATTTATCATAACATAGGAAAGATTCAATGTATAAGAGCTTTTCAGCAAGTCCACATACTCAACTATCATATAGTCTTTCACAATTGCTGACACTCACGCAATACTTATGGGTATGGAGTTTTAATCGGACACAGAGAAAGATAGGGGCTTATAGGTTTTTCCTCCCAACGTTTTACCTCAAGAGTAATGTCAACAGTAATAGTTCATGAAAACTCACATCCAATTAGCTATATATACCAAGATCTTTCCAACATATTGTGCTTGACAAAGGATAAAATGTAAAAAAGGAAGGGTGAAGATCACCGTGACTCTTTTGCAATATAGGAGATAAAAGTAAAGGATATGCCCTTCGCAGAGGGAAGCAGAGGTTGTCATGCGCTCTTTATGGTTGGATGCACAAAATCCTAATGCGAAAGAACATCACTTTATATTTCCACTTGTGATATGGACCTTTATTATGCAGTCTGTCGCTTTTGTTACTTCCATATCACACGATTGTATAAAGCTTATTTCTATCACACCAATCAATCATACATATTTAGAGAGCAATTTTTATTGCTTGCATCGATGACAACTTACTTGATGGGTCTTACTCAATCCATAGGTAGGTATGGTGGACTCTCATGGCAAAACTGGTTTAAGGGTATTTGGAAGCACAAGTAGTATCTCTACTTGGTGCAATGAATTTGGCTAGCATGAGGGAGAAAGGAAAGCTCAACATGTTGGAGGATCTAAGACAATATAATTTATCTCAGATGTAAGAAAACATAACCCATTATGTTGTCTTCCTTGTCCAATGTCAACTTTTTAGCATGTCATATTTTAATGAGTGCTCACAATCATAAAAGATGTCCAAGATAGTATATTTATATGTGAGTACCTCTCTTTCTTTATTACTTCCTATTAATTTCAACGATGACCAAAACTATGTTTGTCAACCCTCAACAACTTTTATTCATCATACTCTTTCTATGTGAGCTCATTACTCTCCATAAGAGTCACATGATCTCTTTGTTTCTTTTTATTTCTTTCTCTTTTCTTTTCTTTTATTTGGGATCATGGCAAAAGTAAGCAAGCCCTTGACTCAACACTAATCTTTATTATATAGATCAAGGACTCGATTACATAGAAGGATAATAAAGCAAAACTCACGACTAGATCATACTAAGAACTTTTATTCTACTAGATCAAAATATTACCAAAAGGATCGAACTAAGAAAAACATCAAAGATAAAAGTGATGGTGATACGATACCGGGGCACTCCCCCAAGCTTGGCAGTTGCCAAGTGGAGTGCCCATACCTAGGTGATTATGTCTCTCTTTTCGGGGATGGTGATGTGATGTTATTGGCGATGATGCCCCTCAAGATACGATTCTCCTCCTCAAGCTTGTTGACTTGCTGCTCGAGATCCATTATTTCCTTTCGGAGTTTTCCTGCAACAGCCAAAGCTCCCTGCACCCAAGGATGCTGCATAGCTGCGGGAGAACCAGTGACCCTCTTTTTCATATTCTCATAAGAGAGAAATCTAACATTGGAAGGGATAACCGAGTTTGGAATAGCTGAGCTCTGCAGTTCTCCCATTGTGAATCCAGCTTGGAGGCGGGAAGTGACTTCTTGATCCTCCATGGCATCTATCCTCATCAAATTAGCCTCCATCTCTTCCTCCGTTGCTGGCCCAAAGGGGTCAACATGATTGTTTGTCGTTGATCCCGGTGCCGAATGAGACACCCGACTCTCCCCGACTGACTCTTGCGAAGACATCCTACTCTAATCTGTAGCAGTAACAGCTCAAAACACAAACAGGAGATTTTTGCGTGATACGGGAGTCAAAACCCCCGGGAGGTTATATAATGAATTTTTACTGACCAAAATATGTGTTCTGTAAGAAGACGGAGTCCGGAGAGCACACGAGGTGCCCACGAGGTAGGGGGACGCGCCCTCCACCCTCGTGGATCCCTCGTGTCCTTTCCGGACTGCTGCTTATTTTTCTATTTTTCTAAATATTCCAAAACGGAGAAATATCGCCTTAAAAACTGTTTTGGAGTCGGTTTACTTACCGTACCACATACCTATTCCTTTTCGGAGTCTGAAACATTCTGGAAGGTGTCCCTTATGTATTCCTCTAGGGTTACGGTTTCAATAACATTGGTTTCAACATTTATGGGATTACCTGAGATATAATGTTTGATTCTTTGACCATTTACCACCTTCGGATTTGTGCCTTCGAAGTTGTTGATTTTTATGGCACCGGAACGGTAGACCTCTTCGATAACGTAAGGACCTTCCCATTTAGAGAGAAGTTTTCCTGCAAAAAATCTTAAATGAGAGTTGTATAGCAATACATAATCACCTACATTAAACTCACGCTTTTGTATTCTTTTATCATGCCACCTTATAACTTTTTCTTTAAACAACATGGCATTTTCGTAGGCTTGGGTTCTCCATTCATCAAGTGAGTTAATATCAAATAACCTCTTCTCACTGACAAGTTTAAAATCATAATTTAGTTCTTTAATAGCCCAATAAGCCTTGTGTTCTAGTTCGAGAGGTAAGTGACATGCTTTTCCATAGACCATTTTATATGGAGACATACCCATAGGATTTTTATATGCAGTTCTATAGGCCCATAATGCATCATCAAGTTTCTTGGACCAATTCTTTCTGGACCTATTAACAGTCTTTTGCAAAATTAATTTGAGTTATCTATTGCACAATTCTACTTGACCACTAGACTAAGGGTGATAAGGAGATGATTAACATCATATTTACCAAGCATTTTACGGAAAGCACCATGAATAAAATGTGAACCACCATCAGTCATTAAATATCTAGGGACTCCAAACCTTGGAAAGATAACTTCTTTAAGCATTTTAATAGAAGTGTTATGATCAGCACTACTAGTTGGAATAGCTTCTACCCACTTAGTAACGTAATCAACAACAACTAAAATATGTGTATAACCATTAGAGGAAGGAAAAGGTCCCATATAGTCAAAGCCCCAAACATAAAATGGTTCAATAACAAGTGAATAATTCATAGGCATTTCTTGACATCTACTAATATTACCAATTCTTTGACATTCATCACAAGATAAGACAAACTTACGGGCATCCTTGAAGAGAGTAGGCCAATAAAACCCAGATTGCAGTACCTTATGTGCAGTTCTATCTCCAGCATGGTGCCCTCCATAAGCTTTGGAGTGATACTTGCGTAGGATATGTTCCTGTTCATGCTCAGGTACACAATGTCTAATAACACCATCTACTCCTTCTTTATAAAGATGTGGGTCATCCCAAAAGTAATGTCTCAAATCATAGAAGAACTTTTTCTTTTGCTGGTATGTGAAACTAGGTGGTATAAACTTAGCAACAATGTAATTAGCATAATCAGCATACCATGGAGCAGTATGAGAAGCATTTATGACATTTAATTGCTCATCAGGAAAGCTATCATCAATAGGTAGTGGGTCATCAAGCACATTTTCTAACCTAGACAAGTTGTCTGCAACGGGGTTCTCAGCTCCTTTTCTATCAACGATGTGTAAATCAAATTCTTGAAGCAAGAGAACCCATCTAATAAGTCTAGGTTTAGCATCTTTATTTTCCATAAGATATTTAATAGCAGCATGATCAGTGTGAATAGTTACTTTAGAATCAACAATATAAGGTCTAAACTTATCACAAGCAAATACAACTGCTAAGAATTCTTTTTCAGTAGTAGCATAATTTCTTTGAGCATTGTCTAGAGTTTTACTAGCATATTGGATAACATTTAGTTTCTTATCAACTCTTTGTCCTAGAATAGCACCTACAACATAATCACTAGCATCACACATAATTTCAAAGGGTAAATTCCAATCAGGTGGCTGGACAATAGGTGCAGAGATCAATGCTTTCTTAAGTATTTCAAATGCTTCTACACAATCATCATCAAAGACAAATGGTATATCTTTTTGTAATAAATTAGTCAGAGGCCGAGAGATTTTTGAGAAGTCCTTAATGAACCTCCTATAAAAACCGGCATGACCAAGGAAACTTCTTATGCCTTTGATGTCCTTTGGACATGGCATCTTTTCAATAGCATCAACCTTGGCTTTATCAACTTCAATACCTCTTTCAGAAACTTTATGCCCCAAGACAATACCTTCATTAACCATAAAGTGGCACTTTTCCCAATTCAGGACAAGATTAGTTTATTCACGTCTCTGCAAAACTCGATCAAGGTTGCTCAAGCAATCATCAAAAGAAGATCCATAGACGGAAAAGTCATCCATGAAAACCTCACAAATCTTTTCACAAAAGTTAGAGAATATAGCCATCATGCATCTTTGAAAGGTAGCAGGTGCATTACATAAACCAAAAGGCATACATCTATAAGCAAAAGTACCAAAAGGGCATGTAAAAGTAGTCTTTGATTGATCTTTGGCTGACACAGGTATTTGAGAGAAACCAGAATAACCATCTAGAAAGCAAAAATGTGTATGTTTGGATAATCTTTCTAGCATTTGATCGATAAAAGGTAAGGGGTAATGATCCCTTTTAGTAGCCTTATTTAATTTGCGGAAATCAATTACCATCCTATAACCAGTAAGAATTCATTGAGGAATCAATTCATCTTTGTCATTAGGAACAAAAGTAATACCTCCCTTCTTAGGGACACAATGGACAGGGCTTACCCACTGACTATTAGCAACGGGGTAAATTATACCTGCCTCAAGGAGCTTTAGTATCTCCTTTCTTACCACTTCTTTCATTTTAGGATTTAGTCGGCGTTGATGATCACGAACTGGTTTAGCATCTTCTTCCAAATTAATTTTATGTTGACATAGAGTGGGACTAATGCCCTTAAGATCATCAAGAGTATACCCAATAGTAGCAGAATGCTTCTTCAGAGTTTTCAATAATCTCTCTTCTTCATGTTCTGAAAGGTTAGCACTAATAATAACAGGATATATCTTTTTCTCATCAAGATAAGCATATTTAAGAGTATGCGGTAAAGGTTTAAGCTCAAACACGGGATCACCCTTGGGTGGAGGAGGATCTCCTAGTATTTCAACAGGTAAATTGTGTTTCAGAATAGGTTCCTGTTTAAAGAATACTTCATCTAATTCCCTTCTTTCATTCATAAACATATCATTTTCATGGTCTAGCAAATATTGTTCTAAAGGATCACTAGGAGGTACGGAAATAGAAGCAAGACCAATAATTTCATCTTTACTAGGTAATTCTTCTTCACGGTGTTGTCTACTAAATTTAGAAAAATTAAATTCATGAGTCATATCATCTAAACCGACAGTAACAACACCCCTTTTGCAATCTATGGTAGCATTAACAGTATTTAAGAAGGGTCTACCAAATATAATGGGACATAAGCTATCTTGTGGGGAACCAAGAACAAGAAAATCAGCAGGATATTTAGTTTTCCCACACAAGACTTCAACATCTCTAACAATTCCCATTGGTGAAATAGTATCTCTATTAGCAAGTTTAATTGTGACAACAATATCTTCTAACTCAACAGGTGCAATGTCATGCATAATTTCTTTGTATAAGTCAATAGGTATTGCACTAGCACTAGAACCCATATCACATAAGCCATGATAGCAATGATCTCCTATTTTAATAGAAGTAACAGGCATGCCTACCACAGGTCTAGGTTTATCTGTATCACGGGGTTTAGCAATTCTAGCAGTTTCATTACACAAATAAATAACATGCCCGTCTATATTATCAGACAAGAGATCTTTAACAATAGCAATATTAGGTTCAACTTTAACTTGCTCAGGAGGTGTATATGTTTTAATGTTGCTTTTACAAACCACAGTTGAAGCTTTAGCATGACCCTTTATCCTAACAGGGAAAGGTGGTTTCTCAACATAAGAAGTAGGAACAATAGGATCATTATAAGTAATAGTCTTTTCTTCAACTTTAATAGGTGCATCTACTTTTACTTCTATGGGATGATGATATTTAAACCACTTCTCCTTGGGGAGATCAACATAAGCAGCAAAAGATTCACAGAAAGAAGCTACTATCTCAGAGTCAAGTCCATATTTAGTGCTAAATTAACGAAAAAAATCGGTATCCATAAAAGATTTAACACAATCAAAACTAGGTGTCATACCTAAATCCTTACCATTGTCGAGGTCCCAATCTTCCGAGTTGCGTTTAATTCTTTCCAATAAATCCCATTTGAATTCAATAGTCTTCATCATAAAAGAGCCAACACAAGAAGTATCAAGCATGGTGCGATTGTTATCAGAAAACCGAGCATAAAAATTTTGAATAATCATTTCTCTTGAGAGCTCATGATTGGGGCATGAATATAACATTGATTTAAGCCTCCCCCAAGCTTGAGCGATGTTTTCTCCTTCGCGAGGCCAAAAATTATATATATAATTGCCATCACGATGAACAAGATGCATAGGATAAAACTTTTGATGAAATTCCAGTTTCAATCGTTTGTAGTTCCAAGACTCCATATCATCACATAGCCTATACCATGTCGATGCATCTCCCCTCAATGATAAAGGGAAGACCTTCTTCTTAACAGCATCTCCGGGTACACCTGCAAGCTTAAATAATCCACAAACTTCATCCACATATATTAGATGCTCATCATGATGTTTTGTTCCATCTCCCAAAAAAGGATTAGCTAGTAGTTTTTCTACCATACTCAAAGGAATTTCAAAGCAAGCATTTTCATTTTTAGTAGGTTGAGGAGCAACTCTTTGCTCTACTTATCGGGGTGAAGATACCCCAAACATGCCCCTCAGAGGATTACTTTCCATAGTAACAAGTGACAGTAAATTTTAGCACAATATATAATTTTTTCCTTACCAAATTCCACCTACCAAAGGCGCTTCACTCCCCGGCAACGCCGCCAGAAAAGAGTCTTGATGACCCATAAGTATAGGGGATCTATCGTAGTCCTTTCGATAAGTAAGAGTGTCGAGCCCAACGAGGAGCAGAAGGAAATGATAAGCGGTTTCCATCAAGGTATTCTCTGCAAGTACTGAAATAAGTGGTAACAAATAGTTTTGGGATAAGATAATTGTAATGAGCAACAAGTAACAAAAGTAAATAAGGTGCAGCAAGGTGGCCCAATCCTTTTTTTAGCAAAGGACAAGCCTGGACAAACTCTTATATGATGTAAAGCGCTCCCGAGGACACATGGGAATATCGTCAAGCTAGTTTTCATCACGCTCATATGATTCGCGTTCGGTACTTTGATAATTTGGTATGTGGGTGGACCGGTGATTGGGTGCTGCCCTTACTTGGACAAACATCCCACTTATGATTAAACTCTATTGCAAGCATCCGCAAATACAACAAAAGTATTAAGGTAAACCTAACCATAGCATGAAACATATGGATCCAAATCAACCCCTTACGAAGCAACGCATAAACTAGGGTTTAAGCTTCTATCACTCTAGCAACCCATCATCTACTTATTACTTCCCAATGCCTTCCTCTAGGCCCAGAAAATGGTGAAGTGTCATGTAGTCGATGTTCACATAACACCACTAGAGGAGAGCCAACATACATCTCATCAAAATATCGAACGAATACCAAATTCACATGACTATTAATAGCAAGACTTCTCCCATGTCCTCAGGAACAAAAGTGACTACTCACAAAGCATAAACATGTTCATAATCAGAGGAGTATTAATATGCATATAGGATCTGAACATATGATATTCCACCAATTAAACCAACTAGCATCAACTACAAGGAGTAATCAACACTACTAGCAACCTACTAGCACCAATCCCGGACTTGGAGACAAGAATTGGATACAAGAGATGAACTAGGGTTTTGAGATGAGATGGTGTTGATGAAGATGTTGATGGAGATTGCCCTCTCCCGATGAGAGGAGCGTTGGTGATGACGATGGTGATTATTTCCCCCTACTGGAGGGAAGTTTCCCCAGCAGAACAGCCCCGCCAGAACCCTAGATTGGTTCCGCCAAGGTTCCGCCTCGTGGTGGCGGAGTTTCGTCCGAGAAGATGGCTTATGATTTTTTCCCATTGAAAGAGTCCATATAGCGGAAGATGGTCACCGGAGGGCCACCAGGGGTTCCCATGAGGTATGGGGGCGCGCCCAGGAGGGTAGGGCGCGCCCCCACCCTCGTGGGCAGGGTGTGCCCCCCTGGTGAAGTTCTTGCACTCAGTGTTTTTTATATATTTGGAAAACATCATCCGTGAAGTTTTAGGACTTTTGGAGCTATGCAGAATAGGTCTCTAATATTTGCTCCTTTTCCAGCCAGAATCCCAACTGCCGGCATTCTCCCTCTTTATGTAAACCTTGTAAAATAAGAGAGAATAGGCATAAGTATTGTGACATAATGTGTAATAATAGCCCATAATGCAATAAATATTGATATAAAAGCATGATGCAAAATGGATGTATCAATAGTCTCAAAGTTATTCTTAGCAAACACCAGTGTATAGCTAAGCATCTTCTTCTTAATTCTTAACAATAAAATCATGTGCTACCATGCTCTAATAATCTAGAAAAATATGAGGCAGCAACTTTACCTCTTTCTCATAATGCCTAATAGGTATGTTAAAGTGTGCAGCAAGGCGCGAGGCGAAGATGCCTCCTAAGACGGGACCCTTTGTACGGTTCAGATTTAACCGTTTAGCAACAATAGTGCCTATATCATGCATTAAAACTACTTTTGATAACCTAAATTTGACATGCAAGCTGAAGAACAGGAACCCCGTTAAGCTATCGGGTCGGATTTTGGATCCTATAACCTGTTAACAGCCCTGACCAATGGGAAATTTCCACGTGTAAAATTCTGATTGTCCGAAGGGAACACGTGTTGCCTCACCGTTGGGACAGATGTCATCCACTCATTGGACAGGAGGCGCCTATGATAGGTCGACATGTGGCACGGCCCAACAGTGGCCCATTCCTGTGAAAAAGGCCGGCCCAGTAAAAATTAGCAGGCCGGCCCATATAAGGCCTACTTGTGTCAGGTCCATTTAAGCCCACGACCCATACGAGATGTGCCAATTCGGCCCGTCAACGGCCCGTTAAAGATTTGACACCATTACATCCCATCGTCAGTTCGAGCCCGTTAACAGCCCGCTATATATTTGGGCTCAATATCGGCCCGATGAGACTTCGGCCTGTTAACGGCCCATTTAATGGATGGGCCAATGTTCAGGATGTACATCTTTTGGCCTTTTAGCGACCCATTTAAATGTTGGGCTAATTTCCGGCCCGGTGTGTCTTTCAGCCTGTTGACAGCCCATAAATCTGATGGGCCATTTGTAGTCGGACCTGAGTTTCGGCCTTTTAGCGGCCCATTTAAGTGTTCGGCCAATTTCTGGCCCGGTGTCACTTTCAGCCTGTTGACGGCCCATAAATTAGTTGGGCCATTTGTAGTCGGACCTGAGTTTTGTCCTTTTAGCGACCCATTTAAGTGTTGGGCCAATTCCCGGCCCTGTGTGCCTTTCGGCCTATTAACGGACCATAAATGAGTTGGGCCATTTGTAGTCGGACCTTTGTTTTGACCTTTTAACGACCCATGCCCTTCATGGTCCAATACCAGCCCGGTTTCTCTTTCGGCCTGCTAAAGGCCCACAACACAGTTGGGCCGTTTACAATACGACCTGACTTTCGGCCTCTTAGCGGCCCATGCTCTTCATGGTCCAGTACAAGCCTGTTGTCTCTTTCGGCCTGCTAAAGGCCTACGGTATAGTTCGGCCATATGTAGCCCAAACTTAGTAACGGCATGTTAACGACCCGGGAGGTAAGAGGGCCAACCATTAACTCGGACTAGTAACGGCCCATTAACTTAATGGGCCCACTAAAGTCTGTTCATGTCTTTAGGCCAAATTAGATAATTTGAGCCCATTACGATGAGCAATTATGCACAGGACCAAAACCGATCAAGCAAAGGTACGTCATACAGGGAATAACGTTGCACATCCAGCATATATTACAGGAAATTACATCCACTAGGAAATAAAAGATTGATGCTAGTGCAAATAAATGAGCAGAACCTAACCATCTACAACATCACAATCTGCAACCTCAGCACAGATGACGCCCATAAGCATGTGGGCAAGTTCTTGCTGCTTTGCTACACTGTCTCTGAAAACATTGATCAGTTGTTGTGTCGCATGACTCTGGACCTCCTATTCATCCACCATTTCCATCATTGCTTCAGCCATTAATTGGTTCACAAACATACATTTATTCCATTGCATTCGAGATAGAGGATACTGAACAGATTCAGATGACGATTTTGGCAGGCTTGTATTATTGATAGTGGAGAGTGTCTCGATCACTGCATCATAACATAAATTAGGACGGGAACCAAACAGATTAATCATGAGTTATTGCCATATTACCTAGCCTAGATTTAATGGAAAGAAACAATGGGGTTGCCTTGCTGTTTTCAGAGTTTGTCTTCTTATCTTCAGCAGCCTGCACAAAATTAACACACTAGCATTGCTATCATTGGCCAAGTTAGATAATAGGAAAGCAACATTGACACAACGAACGTTTGGGCAACTAGCCTACACCAAATTAACACAATATGGCACAGCTATCATCAGCCATGTACGGTAATACGAAAGCAACATTGACACAATGAATGAATTGGCAACCAGAGAAGCACTACAATTCAGTAATGTGCGTGATATGAGATAGTACATTCATACAGCTCGGTATGCAAAACTACCAGGCAGTTTTCCTTACAAAAATCAACATTGGCGCCTTTAACATTTTGCTACAACTAATTTGAGATCAGATAAAGGTTAGATTCACGCTGATTAACAAAATACGTAATGATGTAAAAATATAGTGATATACAACAGGTACTTACATCAGCATTGGAGCACAGAGAATTCCCGCAAGATATTTTCCTCGAATACGATCCCAATGGAGGCAGTCTTGTATCATTTAACCTTATTTTCTAAAAGAGAGATGGGTAAGAAATATGTATAAAATATGATCAGAATGCTATAAAATTTCATGATGCGAGGATACGCACACGCTTCTTAGAATGGAGTTGACATTCTTTTGTTGGACTGGAGCGGACTAGTTCTTTGGCCACTGGAATTTGCTTGTTATCAGTGGGAGTTGGGTTTCTCTGTGCTGGAGCAGTATCTATGGAAAATGGAGTTCGTTTATTATCTCCTGGCATTTGGATCTTTTGCAAAGACCTAGTTTGTAACCCTTCAGATTCTAACATAGCCGTCTTCCCCTTGCATGCCTTATATAGAAGAATGGTGATTCAGTTATAAAACATGCTACAGCAGAGATGGAATAGGTACTGAAGAATAGAAAGGCATGACATATTGACATGTATTCTCTCCATCCGGAAATAAATGGATGGGTCTAGGCGTATTTCAGTTCTAGATACATCCAATTTTATCCATTTCTGCGACATTTAATCCGGACAGAGGGAGTATGATGTAAGATCTAGGGATACGACAGGACAACACAGTAAAAAAACACTAAAAAACCCACTACATAACCAAAGTATTCAAACCCACTAATATGAGATAGTACACTCATGCAGCTCAGGATGCAAAACTACCAGGCAGTTTTCCTTGCAAAAATCAACATTAAGGCCTTTAATCATACATTTTGCTACAACTAAATTTAGATCAGATAAAGGTTGAATTCATGGCGATTAACAAAATACATGCTGATGTAAAAATATAGTGATATACAACAGGTACTTATATCTACATTGGAGCACAGAGAATTCCTGCAAGAATATTTCCTCATAAACGATACCATTGCAGAAATTCTTCTATCTGTTAAGCTTATTTTCTAAAAGAGAGATGGGTAAGAAACATGTAGAAAATATGATCAGCATGCTATAAAATTTCATGATGCAAGGATACACACACGCTTCTTAGAATTGAGTTGACATATTTTTGCTGGATTGGAGTGGACTAGTTCTTTGGCCACTGGAATCTGCTTATTATCAGTAGGAGTTGGGTTTCTCTGTGCTGGAGCAGTATCTATAAAAACTGGAGTTGGTTTATTATCTCCTGGCGTTTGGATCTTTTACAAAGGACTTGTTTGTAACCCTTCAGATTCTAACATAGTCGTCTTCCCCTTGCATGCCTTGTATAGAAGAATGGTGCTTTAATTATAAAACATGCGACAACAGAGAGATGGAATAGGTACTGAAGAATAGAAAGGCATGACATATTGACATGTATTCCCTCCACCCAGAAAAAATGGATGGGTCTAGGCGTATTTCAGTTCTAGATACATCATTGTTTTATCCATTTCGGCAACATGTAATCCGGACGGAGGGAGTATGGTGTAAGAGCTAGGGATATGACAGGACAACACGGCAAAAAAAACACTAGTTGAATGTAAAAATGTATGCTAGCAGAATACGTACAGAAATAACTAAGGCAACATACACGTGTATGATTGGGAAAATAAGATGGCATTGCAACAGAGCACTAGAACAACACTTAAATGTAAAAAACATGGTATGGTAGACAAATGAAGTACATGCTGATGAATAACAATGCATAAGATATTCAAAAGCATGATGTCCAAATTAAGCAGATGGCATTGCGATAGAGTAGAATGACAGTACTTGAATTTGAAAACATGTTATCATGAATGGAATAGGTACTGAAAAACAGGAAGGCATGACATATTTACATGCATGATCAGCATGCTAAGCACATGGCATTGCAACAGAGTAGATACACTCCAGGACATTATATGTATGTTGTACCCATATCACAGGCCAAGTTAGAGCAAGGACCTTGTGGGGTGAAGAGGATTCATCATCTTTCTGCAAGTCTTCTGAAGAACTGCCTTTACATGTTCCATCATATTGGGTATCATTGACATCAAGATTATTGGCCTTTACATTGCTCCGTGAGGTTCTTGTGGATATATCAGTGTGTGCAATTATATCTGACATGCATGGAAGACAACTAGTAGTTAGATTTATGTAATGAGTGCCTGTAGGAGATGACATAAATAGTAGGACTGTGGTTAACTAGCAGCAACATGTCTCATAAACTAAAGGGAGAACACAGATGAAAGCTACCGAATATGTATCGTTTGTACTCAAGATTAACTAGATGTCACACAAAAGTATTAAAGAACAAGATAGGTAATACTAGAAGTGGTATAATACTATAATCACCAGCCTGTGGGGTAGCATTGGCTGATGTATGATAACTATGGAACATCGTTACCTAAAGAACAAGCATCTTAGCTGAACTATGGAACAACGTTAACTCCTGAACAAGACCCGTAAGAGATCAGCATGAATATAAAGTGAAATGTGATGATCTATTTTCCATGCTTAGATGAATAACAAAGCCATAAATGTTGCACACAAGTAAGATGAGGGTACAACCTATCTGGCTGCCATCCATAGGAGTGAGCATCATGTGCTGACTTGTCGATAGCCCTGCAGTTGTTGTGGCTGTCCATGTCGGGCACGCGCATTCGATGCAGGGAACTATTGAGTGGGGACTATAGCTCCCTTCTGGCGTATGCTTCCCTTGTTGGAGCAGCTATGGTGAGTCGGAAGACGGTGTGTCTGAAGATGCAGATAACGCATAATGTTAAGAACGACATATCTCTTTGATCTGAAGAAATACACTAAGAGATCAACAGCAAGGTACGAGAGTGGTCACACGTCTGTCTGTTGACTGAAGACTAAATTGGGGTCACACGATTTTATTTTATTTTGGTACTATCCGATCTACGCCGGATGGCTGGCCGTCTTGTGCCTCCCGGCTGACACTGTTCGGGATCTTCCCCGAAGAGCCAGCGACCAACGGCAGAGCAGCCTGCCTCCGCCGTCCGTGGCCCTAGCCAAAACCCCGCTCCTCGCCCCACCGCACTGCCCTGGTTGCGCCGCCCCCGGGCCAATCCACAAAGACTCCCTGTCATCCAGATCCGGCGGCGGCAGTACCTTTAACACATGCAACTCTAAAAGATAGCCATCTAAGCGCTGCTTCCGCAACGAACTTGTGGCCCCACACCCTTACGTTAGACACACCCAACCGGCAGCCTAGGAGCTCCGCCGCCTCAAGGGGTGCTGCTTCCCATTGGGAATGGATTGGCCCAGAATAAAAATTCAGACAACTGACGCCTAAAAAAAGTGATTTGAGATGAGGGTGCGACCTATCTGGCGGCATGGTGAAGTAGGCAGGTCTAGCTGCCGAGTCGGTGAGGTCGGCGCGGTTGCGGTGGCGACCGGCGGCAGGGAAAGAGCGATGTCGCGATAGTCGACGGCTACGCGGAAGCAGCGCCAGGACTCTGGACGGATCCGAAGTTGGAGCCGCTCCGGCGCCGTGAACAATGGCGGGGTGAATCAGCTCCGGTACGGTTCATGCAGCCATCGTCGAGGCAGCACCAGCAGCACGGAGTAAGAGGCACACGACCCAGTGCACGACGGAAAATGGACAGCGTCTCCGGCATTAGGGAGGAGGGCGGCTGTGAAATTGGTGCGGTGGGGGCGCCATGGAGGTGGGGCTGAGGTTTCGTGGCTCGGGAGAAGGGAGCTTCCCGGGAAGAAGGTGATTTGGCGCCCACGCGGTATGAATGGGGGCGGGCAGGCGAGAATTGGGAGGGGAGTGGAACCATGTCTTACAGACGCATTTGTCTGAAATGTGAGGGGGAGTTACAGTTCTACCCTTGCCTATAGGCTTCTCGGCTTGGGTCTGTGTACTGAGGGTCAGGGATAGTAGAGTAACTTTGCTTCTTCACAAATAGTGGGCGGGAGCGATTTCGGGTGAGGAGGGCGTGTTTTGAACTATAGTGGGCGCGAGCAATTTCGGGCGAGGAGAGCGTGTTTTGAAATAGTGGACGCGAGCTATTTCGGGCGAGGAGAGCGTGTTTTGCCGACCATGGTTTATGAATTATTCGGCACATGTCATTTCGGCCGAGGAGAAGGCGCACTTGGATGAAGTTACGAACCTACCCTTGATGTACAACGGGCCAATTGATACGTGTCCCACATAGGACGGTAATTTCGCGTCTCCCATTTATTTGCTCGGGCGAATCCCACCGAGCAGAGAGGATGTTTAACGGTTCTTCAAATTTTGGGAGAACGAGCATCCACGTCTACCTTACAAAGTCAATTCGGATCAAATTTTGAAATATTAGCTTGCCACTTATTTTTTAGATGGAGAGATGATGCTCAGGAGTAATGTGTTTTTACATGCTCGTTGCTAGCGATTTACTATATGACAACTAGTTGACCCACTCAAAAACGCGAATCAAACCCAAAATGAAATATCTCGATTCAATGAAATAGCTCGTTCAGTAGGTCAAAATAGTGAACTAAATCCAAAATTGAACACCTCAACCGAGTAGCATGTTGTACAGTATTATAGTACTCCATGAACATGTTGAAAGTCAAATTAATGAACTTGTTTGATATACGCATATATCCGTTCATGTGTGGATTGCAGACAACATGTTCTCCAATTTAAATATTTGAATGCAAGTTTATATCGAAACATGGTTTATATCAGTCTTTGATGCATAAAACGCGACCTCTCCCTCTCCCGGACTCCTGTTCTCTGTCTCTCTCTCTCGCCGACAATCTTCAATTCTGTCGCACGCATCCGACACAAAAACCTTGTTGGTCCCTCTCCCTTTCTCTCCATCTCTCTCTCTCTCTCTCT
>NC_041382.1:122615476-122616547 GCF_002162155.2 Triticum dicoccoides
GGTCTCTCTCGCACACTATGTATGATACTCTAGCTAGTCCAAGCTAGATATCTTGGGTGCACTCATCGTACGCACACAAATTCCTTGGCTCTTTGCCTGCAACTCTCTCACGCACCACTATGTCGTCTCGAAGTTCTTCCCCCCTCTCTCAAATTCTCCATCCACCAGGGTCACACATACACATGCATATCTCACCCGCACTCGATAGGCCCATCTAAAACTCTATCTCTCCCCCTCGTTCTCTCTCCATCTCACACGCGCACACACACAATCTCATGCCCAGCTAGCCAAGTATGATGGTCTCTCACTCAATTGTAGGCACACGCAGTCCCCCTATATGTATATGACTAGCTAATCTTAGTCTCCATCACAAACATGTGCATGGTCTATCTCGATTTCTCTTGGGGCATCTGTAACATCCCAAATTTGCAATTTGGAATGCTATACACTAGATCATCATGCATATCATATTTTCATGCATTTTGGTTGATCCTAGAAATTTCACGCAACTCCAGGACCTTCGGAAAGAGTTGGAGATTTCGTTATTTTCATATTTGAGAGTTTTCTCGAATTTGAAAAGAGGATCATTTGATTTATTTATTTCATCTTCAATAATTTTCTGATATCAAAAGTATAAGAGAGGGAATAATATGACTTTCCCAAAATTGAGGATAAATGAAGATTTAATAAATAGATCAAATTTTGGTTTTGCCGGAGTTTTGTTTGCTTTTTATTTGGATAGGGAAAAGTGCGCGTTTTCAAAAATTGCATTTTAGGTCCGGCGTAAAGTTCATTTTGTTCGACTCATTTTTAGGAGTCGGGGAAAATTTACTGTAGGAATTTTGGAGTTTGTTTAAATTTTCTTTCTTTTGTTTTTCTGCGCGCGTAACCATTTAAAAAAAAGAGACCGCAGGCCCAGCCGCCTGGGCCAAGGCCGGCCCAGCCTCGCGCCAGCCGCCAGCCCTGCCGCAAGCCGAGTCCGGCTTGGACTCCAAGCCGCCGCCACCCTTGCCCCTTGCCCCCTCCCCAAGCAACACCCCCTCCTATATAAATACCCAACACCCCCCCTCC
>NC_041382.1:122617149-122625386 GCF_002162155.2 Triticum dicoccoides
GCAGCCACTACCGCCTCCCGCCCCGAGCCGCGCGCCAGCCCCGCCGCCCTAGCGCCGCCGCCGCCGCCTAGCCGCCGCCGCCGCCCTTGTCCTGCCGCGGCCGGAGCCCCTCGCCGGAGGTAGCCGCGCAACCCCTCGCCTCGGTTTGGTTTTTCTTAAAAGAACCGTTCCGTTTTCCCTCCGATTCTTTTCTTTTTCTTCCGGTTTTCTTCCGAAACCCTAGATCGGTTTTTTGTTTCTTTTTCGGTTTCTTTTCCGAAAACCCTAGATCGGTTTTCGTTCTTTTTTCGGACCGTTCGTCTCAACGAACGTGATCACCAATTTTTATCGGTTAACGGCGCCCGTTCGTTTAACCGTTCGTCTCTTTCTTTTCGTCGGATTTATTCCGCGATCGTGATCTCAGATCCGATCTTCGTTCTAGTCTTTCTTCTCGCTCGTTTATCGGAATCAGGTGATTCAAGCGCCTAGAGTTTCGTCTCGAAACCGCCGTTCTGTCTAATCAACTTGAACAAGCTTTTGCTACAGTAAAATTTGACCTAGTTTCAACTTGCTAGAACCGAGTTGTTTCTTCCGCCGTTTGTTTTCCGTCGTTTGTTCGGTTCGTTCTTTCTTTGCAACCGGAGTTCTTAAGTTGAATTTTCTGGTTCGCTCTCTTGTTCGAGTTTTACCTGTGCATTAGATGAGTACTTATTGTGTGCTTATTGTTTGTCTGTGATAGATCACCCGGATTGCGCCGCTTGTTACTTCGATTCCCTAGGTCTCGCGGATCATCAGCAAGGCAAAGTAACACTTTGATCATACCTTTTCTACAACCCATGTTTTATTGCATTAGATCAATCTTCTCACATTGCATGATTAGGATCTAATTAAACTGTGGGATGGGAAGTAGATGAGGTAGTACCTATCACCTGTATTATTATGAAACCTTTGGGAGTTACTTCTACGTTTGCTTATTATGCCATGCTATGCTAGTAGACGTGGATTGGGTGAGTGATATCCATGATAGATGTGAGTTGATAATTTTTAATGGTTTATCTAAGGTGGCCACTTAAACACACATCTGGGTGGATTGAGGCACCTGATGTCTATCAGGACTTGCCTGTTTTATTTTGGACCGCCACCCAGGCTCAAAGGGATCATAAGATAATTCATGCTAGAAACTTCCGTGTGCGGCCACATGCTACTATGGGCTCTGGCATAGTTGACTAAGTTGTGCAAACTCTTACGGGGTGGACTAGCAGATGTAGGGGTTGTAGGTGGTACGGTCTACCCCACATGTAAGGTGCTAGCGCTTCTGAAAGACTATGTCTCGGTCATCCGTTTCTCAAACACCATGTAGTGCGAGAAAACAAACGGAGGCGATCGAGTCATGTGGGGAAAAGTGCGCAAACCTCTGCAGAGTGTACAAACTAATCATGATTAGCCGTGTCCACGGTTATGGACAACTTGAGTATCTAGTACTTGATTATCATGTGAATCTCATCATGTTACTTCTAATTAATGTTGTTGGGTTTTAATTGTTCACTTAATTGGGATCGGAATGCTGTCAACCATTCTCGATGTTTAACAACTACCATGATAGTTAAATAAATTTATTCCTTTGAAGTAGGGAAAAATTGGCTTTACGCAAAACTGTAACCATAGAGCTTTCCACCAGCCATATATGCATATAGTATAGCTGTTTCATTCCATTACTCTCTATGTGTTACATTGCCAGCATATTCCATGTGCTGACCCGTTTTCGGGCTGCAACTTTCATGTCGCAGACTTTTCAGACGACGAGTAAGGTGCTTTTAGGTCGTGGTTCTATACTCAGTGATGCCGTTGGAGTTGATGGACCCATTTATCTTTCGAGTCTTCCGCTGTTATCGTTATTAGATGGCCTTAAGCCATATTTATTGTAATAAGTTCTCTTTGAGACAACGATGTAATAAGTGTGTGATTGCCACTCTGCTATAAATCCTTCGATGTACTGTGTGGTGTCAGCATTACTGATCCAGGGATGACACCTGAGCACAGAGCACTTGACCCATTCGGGTCGGGTCGCTACAGAGATGGTATCAGAGCACACGTTGACTGTAGGACACGACCACTAAGTTAAAGCCATTGATTACCATTCTCTTCTCATTTTCTAACTCCTCATATTTTCTACTCTTTTAGGATGACGAACGTGAAGATTAAGTACGCTCAACTGGATGAAGGCACACCTTTTGGATTTCACTTGAAGGAAGTCACCAAGTACCTGGACATTGGATTACCAAGCTTCACGGGAACCTTCAACGCCAGTCTGCCTGAAGAGGAGCGCTGGAAGATTCAAGCTCACGTTCCGGGAAGAACATTCGCGCCAATCACGAAGCCTATAGATAGTGTTTTCAATGCACCAACCTGGAGTCTGGGAAAGAGCATGGTAGCTCATATCACCATAGGACGCATTGGAGAAGTTTACCAAGAAGACCTCAAGGACACTATCTACCAGATTTGCGGACGCCGAGATGAACAATGGGAGTTAGTTAGCACCAAGAAGGATAGATCCATTGCATCTTTCATCCAGGAGTTAAACCAGCACATTCGACGCCACGAGAACCAGATGTGCAATGATATGATAGAGTTGAAGAATGCAAAGGCAAGGATCATCGAGCTAGAAGGAGAACTGAAGTCTACACGCAAGGACTACATGGACGAAATCGTAGCTCTAGCAAGACACAATGGCGATCTTAAGCAGGAGATTGAAGAACTCAAGAGGAAGTTAGCATCCAAGGAGGAAGACGAGTACGTCGCATGTCCGGACAACTACATCATCATCGACGACACCGATTCGGATCCAAGTGAACCCGACTTTGAAGACGAAGCTGGAGCAGATATCATGGAGTCTTCCACCGGTTCAAATTTCTAGATGACCACCAGATAGTAGTAGTATTCCCCCATGTAAACACAATAGTTCGAGCACTTTTGCGATAGTTAGACCATTTGTAAGCCCTTGTTTGATTGAATGAGGTGATTTTGTGTGCATTTGCTCATGTGCATTGGGGTAGTGTTTTCTCTTTAGACCTCACTCTATTCTTAATTCTCGTCTTTTCTAAACCCTCAGATGCCTCCGAGACGTGACAATGGATTCCCACCGGAGCTCACTCAGTTGATCCAGCAATAGAATCAATTGATGCAGATGTTAGTCCAGAACCAGCAGAACAACAACAACAACCCACAACCACCACCACCTGTTGACCACTTAGCCCGTTTCCTTAGGCTGAATCCGCCGGTGTTTTCCAGTAGCACTGAGCCGATTGTAGCAGATGATTGGCTCCGCAAGATAGGAAGGGAGTTGACCACTGCAGGATGCACGGATGGTGAGAAAGTGAAGTTTGCCGCTCACCAGCTTGACGGACCCGCGGCAGCATGGTGGGAGAATTTCATAGCCACTTACCCAGTTGACACTGTCACATGGGATCAGTTTCAGCAAGCTTTCCGCACTGCCCATGTTTCAGCAGGAGCTATGGCCATGAAGAAGCGTGAGTTTCACAACTTATGCCAAGGAGGAAGGACAGTTGGCCAGTACGTTGACGATTTCAGCAAGTTAGCACGTTATGCCCCGGAGGACGTTGCTACGGATGCAGCTAAACAAGAGAAGTTTCTGGAAGGACTGAATGATGAACTAAGCATGAAATTGATGGTAGCAAGTTTCAACAACTACCAGGAGTTGGTAGATCGTGCCATCATGATTGAAGGAAAGCAACAGCAGATTGAAAACCGTAAGAGGAAGTATGGACAGGGGAAGTATAACTCTGGAACCCAGCAGAAGCCCCGTTTTGCCCCTAAACCGGGATTTCAGTTTCAGCATACCCATGGAGGAGGTAGTTCGCACAACCATAATGGCCACAAGAATGGTAATGGGAATGGAGGAAGCAACGGCCAGAACCGGACCACCCCATCGACCCCAACCAAGAGAGATCTGAGTCAAGTCACCTGTTTCAAGTGTTCCAAGACCGGACATTATGCCAATGAATGTCCTAAAGGCCAGAATGTAAATGGCAATGGAAGCTCTGGGAAAAAGCCGAACCCTTTCAATAGGGGACAGGTGAACCACGTTAATGTGGAGGAGGTTGAAGATCAGCCCGATGCAGTAATCGGTAAGTTTTTGGTTAAGTCATTTACCGCACTTGTTCTTTTTGACACTGGTGCATCGCATTCATACATATCAAGGGGATTTGTGGATAAATATAATCTGCCAACCCAAGCCCTTAGGTCACCCATGTTAGTAAGCTCACCAGGAGCGGAGTTTATGGCTAGACGATGGTGTGATCGGTTACCATTACGGATTGGAAACTATGTTTTTCCCTCAGACCTAATAGTATTGGAATCTAAAGGATTGGATGTGATATTAGGCATGGATTGGTTATCAAAGTATGAAGGGAATATTGAGTGTGCTAGTATGTCAATTTTGCTTACCACACCAGAAGGACGAAGGATCAAGTATGTATCCCGGCATGTGCCAAAAAGGACACAAATAAATTGCCTAACAGGAGTCGTGCAGGAGGAAGTACCAGTGGTAAAGGATTTTCCTGATGTATTTCCTGAGGAATTACCAGGCATGCCACCAGATAGAGACATTGAGTTTTTGATTGAGTTATTGCCAGGTACAGGCCCAATATCGAAGCGACCATACCGGATGCCAGCAAAGGATTTGGTGGAAATTAAGAATCAGATTAAGGAGTTATTGGATAAAGGTTACATTCACCCAAGTTCTTCGCCTTGGGGATCACCCATACTTCTAGTGGAAAAGAAGGATGGATCAAGGATGGTTGTAGATTATCGAGGATTGAATGAAGTAACCATCAAGAACAAGTACCCACTGCCAATGATAAACGATCTGTTTGATCGATTGCAAGGAGCTAAAGTGTTTTCAAGATCGATTTGCGATCAGGGTACCATCAGTTGAAGATTCGAGAGCAGGACATACCTAAGACAACATTCACCACAAGATATGGACTGTATGAGTATACCGTTATGTCATTTGGATTGACTAACGCACCTGCCTATTTTATGAACCTGATGAACAAAGTGTTTATGGAGTTTTTGGATAAGTTCGTCGTAGTGTTCATTGATGACATCCTGGTTTATTCAAGGAATGAAGAGGAGCATAAGGAACATTTGCATTTGGTTTTGGAGAAACTAAGGGAACATCAGTTATATGCCAAATTCAGCAAATGTGAGTTTTGGTTGAAGGAAGTTGGATTCCTCGGACACGTTATATCCGGAGAAGGTATAGCAATTGACCCCACTAAGGTTGAGACCGTAACCGAATGGGAATCACCAACTACAGTTGGAGAGATCCGGAGTTTTCTTGGACTCGCAGGATACTACCAGAGGTTCATTGAGAACTTTTCAAAGATTGCGAAGCCTATGACGGAGTTGTTGAAGAAGGATACTAAGTTCAAATGGACTGAGGAATGTGAGGCTAGTTTCCAGGAATTGAAGAAACGTTTGGTCACCTCACCAGTATTGATTTTGCCAGATCAGACCAAGGATTATGAGGTGTATTGCGACGCTTCACGTCGAGGACTTGGAGCAGTGCTTATGCAGGAAGGAAGAGTTGTTTCGTATGCTTCACGGCAACTAAAGCCTCATGAGTTGAATTATGCCACGCATGATTTGGAGTTAGCAGCCGTAGTGCATGCATTGAAAACGTGGAGACATTTGCTCATCGGAAATCATTGTGAGGTGTACACGGATCACAAGAGCTTGAAGTACATTTTCACGCAGAAGGAGTTGAACCTCAGACAGAGGAGATGGTTGGAGCTCATCAAGGATTATGATATGAGATTGCATTACCATCCCGGAAAAGCTAATGTAGTAGCTGATGCATTGAGCCGTAAGAGCCATGTCAATACTCTAATGACGGGGAAAATACCAAAGGAGTTAGCAGAAAACCTTCGTGAGCTATGTCTGGAAATAGTTCCGAGAGGCTATGTAGCAGCATTGGAGATTCATTCAACATTGATGGATAAGATCAGAGAAGCTCAGAAATCTGACAAGGAGATTGATTCGATAAAAGAGAGAATGCGCAAAGGAAAAGCAAAGGGATTTCGTGAGGATGAGCACAACACCCTATGGTTTGAAGACCGTGTTTATGTGCCAAATGACCCGGAGATCAGGAAGTTGATTTTGCAAGAGGCACATGATTCACCGTATTCGATTCACCCAGGGAATACCAAGATGTATTTGGATTTAAAGGAAACATTTTGGTGGACCGGAATGAAGAAGGATATTGCAGCATATGTAGCAGTTTGTGACGTATGTCAGAGAGTAAAGGCAGAGCATCAGAAGCCAGCAGGATTGTTACAACCATTGTCGATACCCGAATGGAAGTGGGATAAGATAGGCATGGATTTTATCACAGGACTACCCAGGACGAAAGCAGGCTATGACTCGATATGGGTAGTAGTTGACCGTTTGACAAAGGTAGCACATTTTATTCCAGTTAAGACCACTTACACCAGTGCTAAGTTGGCAAAGATATACATGACTAGGATCATTTGTTTGCATGGAGTTCCGAGGAGTATCGTATCAGATAGAGGAACCCAATTTACCTCAAAGTTTTGGAATCAGTTGCATGAAACTTTGGGTACCAGACTAGAGTTCAGCACATCTTTTCATCCGCAGACAGATGGACAGACCGAGAGAGTCAATCAGATTCTGGAAGATATGCTGAGAGCTTGTGCACTAGATTATGGATCTAGCTGGGACGATAACTTGCCGTATGCGGAGTTTTCCTATAACAACAGTTACCAAACCAGTTTGAAGATGGCACCTTTCGAAGCTTTATACGGAAGGAGGTGCAGGACACCGTTGTCATGGGACGAAGTTGGAGACCGTCAATTCTTTGGACCAGATTTGATTAAGGAGTCTGAACGGAAAGTTAAGTTGATTCGCGATAGGCTCAAGGTAGCCCAGTCCAGGAAGAAGAGCTACGCAGATTCTAAATGCAAGGAGACAGTCTACGAAACCGGAGACAGAGTTTATCTTCGAGTATCCCCACTTCGAGGAGTTAAGCGCTTTGGAGTTAAGGGAAAGTTAGCACCACATTTTGTTGGACCGTACAAGATCTTGCAACGTATGGGAGAAGTCGCTTATAGGTTGGAATTACCAGAGGAGCTGTCAGGAGTTCATGATGTATTCCATGTTTCTCAGCTGAAGAAATGTCATGCCAAGATGGCGGAGGTACCGCTAAGAGATACCGTGCCACTCGAAGCGATTCAGTTGAAGGACGACTTAACATATGAGGAGAAGCCAGTCAAGATTCTCGATTATGCCAGCAGAGTTACTCGCAGCAAGGTTATCAAGTTTTGTAAAGTCCAGTGGAACCACCACTCAGAGGATGAAGCCACCTGGGAGAGAGAAGAAGATTTGCTCAAGGACCACCCTCACCTATTTTCTAGCCAACCCGAATCTCGAGGGCGAGATTCATATTAAGGGGGGTAGGTTTGTAACATCCCAAATTTGCAATTTGGAACGTTATACACTAGATCATCATGCATATCATATTTTCATGCATTTTGGTTGATCCTAGAAATTTCACGCAACTCCAGGACCTTCGAAAAGAGTTGGAGATTTTGTTATTTTCATATTTGAGAGTTTTCTCGAATTTGAAAAGAGGATCATTTGATTTATTTATTTCATCTTCAATAATTTTCCGATATCAAAAGTATAAGAGAGGGAATAATATGACTTTCCCAAAATTGATGAAAAATGAAGATTTAATAAATAGATCAAATTTTGGTTTTGCCGGAGTTTTGTTTGCTTTTTATTTGGATAGGGAAAAGTGCGCGTTTTCAAAAATTGCATTTTAGGTCCGGCGTAAAGTTCATTTTGTTCGACTCATTTTTAGGAGTCGGGGAAAATTTACTTTAGGAATTTTGGAGTTTGTTTAGATTTTCTTTCTTTTGTTTTTCTGCGAGCGTAACCATTTAAAAAAAAGAGAGAGACCGCAGGCCCAGCCGCCTGGGCCAAGGCCGGCCCAGCCTCACGCCAGCCGCCAGCCCCGCCGCAAGCCGAGTCCGGCTTGGACTCCAAGCTGCCGCCGCCCTTGCCCCTTGCCCCCTCCCCAAGCAACACCCCCTCCTATATAAATACCCAACACCCCCCCTCCACCCCAAGCCGCAGCCACCGCCGCCTCCCGCCCCGAGCCGCGCGCCAGCCCCGCCGCCCTAGCACTGCCGCCGCCTAGCCGCCGCCGCCTAGCT
>NC_041382.1:122625869-122644599 GCF_002162155.2 Triticum dicoccoides
TAGCTGCCGCCGCCGCCGCCTAGCCGCCTCCGCCGCCCTTGTCCCGCCGCCGCCGGAGCCCCTCGCCGGAGCCTCGCCGGACATAGCCGCGCAACCCCTCGCCTGGTTCGGTTTTTCCTAAAAGAACCATTCCGTTTTCCCTCCGATTCTTTTCTTTTTCTTCCGGTTTTTGTTTCGGTTTTCTTCCGAAACCCTAGATCGGTTTTTCGTTTCTTTTTCGGTTTCTTTTCCGAAAACCCTAGATCGGTTTTCGTTCTTTTTTCGGACCGTTCGTCTCAACGAACGTGATCACCAATTTTTCCTGGTTAACGACGCCCGTTCATTTAACCGTTCGTCTCTTTCTTTTCGTCGGATTTATTCCGCGATCGTGATCTCAGATCCGATCTTCGTTCTAGTCTTTCTTCTCGCTCGTTTATCGGAATTAGGTGATTCAAGCGCCTAGAGTTTCGTCTCGAAACCGCCGTTCTGTCTAATCAACTTGAACAAGCTTTTGCTATAGTAAAATTTGACCTAGTTTCAACTTGCTAGAACCGAGTTGTTTCTTCCGCCGTTTGTTTTCCGTCGTTTGTTCGGTTCGTTCTTTCTTTGCAACCGGAGTTCTTAAGTTGAATTTTCTGGTTCGCTCTCTTGTTCGAGTTTTACCTGTGCATTAGATGAGTACTTATTGTGTGCTTGTTGTTTGTCTGTGATAGAACACCCGGATTGCGCCGCTTGTTACTTCGATTCCCCAGGTCTCGCGGATCATCAGCAAGGCAAGTAACACTTTGATCATACCTTTTCTACAACCCATGTTTTATTGCATTAGATCAATCTTCTCACATTGTATGATTAGGATCTAATTAAACTGTGGGATGGGAAGTAGATGAGGTAGTACCTATCACATGTATTATTATGAAACCTTTGGGAGTTACTTCTACGTTTGCTTATTATGCCATGCTATGCTAGTAGACGTGGATTGGGTGAGTGATATCCATGACAGATGTGAGTTGATAATTTTTAATGGTTTATCTAAGGTGGCCACTTAAACACACATCTGGGTGGATTGAGGCACCTGATGTCTATCAGGACTTGCCTGTTTTATTTTGGACCGCCACCCAGGCTCAAAGGGATCATAAGATAATTCATGCTAGAAACTTTCGTGTGCAGCCACATGCTACTATGGGCTCTGGCATAGTTGACTAAGTTGTGCGAACTCTTACGGGGTGGACTAGCAGATGTAGGGGTTGTAGGTGGTACGGTCTACCCCACATGTAAGGTGCTAGCGCTTCTGAAAGACTATGTCTCAGTCATCCGTTTCTCAAACACCATGTAGTGCGAGAAAACAAACGGAGGCGATCGAGTCATGTGGGGAAAAGTGCCCAAACCTCTGCAGAGTGTACAAACTAATCATGATTAGCCGTGTCCCCGGTTATGGACAACTTGAGTATCTAGTACTTGATTATCATGTGAATCTCATCATGTTACTTCTAATTAATGTTGTTGGGTTTTAATTGTTCACTTAATTGGGATCGGAATGCTGTCAACCATTCTCGATGTTTAACAACTACCATGATAGTTAAATAAATTTATTCCTTTGAAGTAGGGAAAAATTGGCTTTACGCAAAGCTGTAACCATAGAGCTTTCCACCAGCCATATATGCATATAGTATAGCTGTTTCATTCCATTACTCTCTATGTGTTACATTGCCAGCATATTCCATGTGCTGACCCGTTTTCGGGCTGCAACTTTCATGTTGCAGACTTTTCAGACGACGAGTAAGGTGCTTTTAGGTCGTGGTTCTATACTCAGTGATGCCGTTGGAGTTGATGGACCCATTTATCTTCCGAGTCTTCCGCTGTTATCGTTATTAGATGGCCTTAACCATATTTATTGTAATAAGTTCTCTTTGAGATAATGATGTAATAACTGTGTGATTGCCACTCTGCTATAAATCCTTCGATGTACTGTGTGGTGTCAGCATTACTGATCCAGGGATGACACTTGAGCACAGAGCACTTGACCCATTCGGGTCGGGTCGCTACAGCATCTTTCTATCGCGCACACACTCCCTCGATGTTCCACCCATATAGTCCCCTCACGATCTCGACGGGATCTCTCTATCACAAACACACCCTCTCTCCGTCCCCATGCGTCCATGCCATCCATGGGTCCCTCTCGACCTTTGTTCCTTGTTGGCCAGACCTCTATTGGACATGTGCTACAGGGGTGTCTCTCTCCGTTGCAAACAATCACACACTAGCTATCTTCGTGTATCTCCTCGCCTCGCTTTTCCATCTCGGAGATGCATGCATGATATGTTCGCATAAGAAACGAAAAACACACACTCTCTCTAATTTATCATTTGTTGTCACTTTCTCTTTCACACACATACTCTTTTTGCACACTTACTCATTCTCCTTCACACACACTTGATCTATCTCGACTGAGACACTCTCCTCGGTCCATAACATATAGATTTATTGAAAAGTCAAACATCACAAAGTTTGACCATGTACGTGGAGAAAAAGAATTACATCTAATACGGCAAACATATACCATTAGATTCACCATGAGATGAAGTTTCGTATGATGTATCTTTGGTATTGTAGATATAAATAACATTTGCGTAAACCTGGTCAAAGTTTCCAAAGTTTGACTTCTAAAAAAATTACATGCACTGCATTATCGAGCGGATGGAATATCTCTTTCCCCCTCTAAGCTATCTGACGCACGACTCAGCCTTATCGGGGCTCCTCAATCTCTCTCAAACTTTATTGGTCGGTTTGGTTCGTGACCTGACCCTCATGCCTTGATGGCCGGTACTGCCTAGTGCGGACGTGAGACGTAAAATATTTCTGCCTGGCCAGGCTTGTGTGGTGCTGAAGCGTTTGGTTCATGCCTGGGCCAGGCAAAGCATCAACGTCCCATCAATCAATCCATGCATCAATTATTTAATGCTAATATCCATCCACGGTGCTATTAGCCTCGTGGCCACACGACCAGGCACGGCCAGGCGTTCGAAATCGGTCGCCTGGGCCAGGCTACTTGCAGTGTCTGGAGTTCGGCCAGGCTAATTAAAGTGCAAGGGAACCCAGACCAGGCGGGCTTTCTTTTTCATAGGGTAGCAACCAAACAAGCATGCATGAAATCCAGCCACAACCCTAGGCCAGGCAAAAGATGCTCAGGACGCAAGCCAAACTGGCCTTATATCTCCTTGGTTCACACATACGCATGTCTCGCTCGCGCTATACATATAGACCCATCCAACACTCTCCGTCCTGGTTCACTCTTCCAATTTTGTAGTGAAAAAATATTACTAGCCAGCCAACCCTATCGTATGAGCGAATAATATTGGTACCTCTTGATGACACGGCAATCTTATGCAGCCAGCTGCTCTAATATGTTCTCTTCTTTTGCAGATAAAAAAAGACCCGAAAGTGAAAAATGTGCTGCACTATAACAATCTCATCGAATGCCTTGATCTCCATCTTACAGAAATTGATTTGATCGACTACCGAGGCAGCACATCTGAGATTAAATTGGCCATGTTCTTTGTTCTGGAGGCAAGTGTGCTCAAGGTAATGAGGTTTGGCGTTCTCTGGCGCAACGATGAATGGCGTGCTGATCACCGCAAGCGTCTAAGCCTAACTGACAAAGTCTACGCAGAAGCTGGATTTGTTTTTGAAACATCAAGTGGCCAGAGACTCGAAAACTTATTTGCCCATTAGTGACTTGTCAGGGCGGTGGATTTTAGTTTGTACGATAATGCTGCATCCACCTAAAGTAACGAAAGTTCTTACGTAAACTTCCTAGTAATTCCCTCTTCGTAGGTGCAGCATTACTCCTAACATTTGTAATATCAGTTTGAAACTTGTAATATTGCCGTGTCCTATTCCTGCGTTTTCAAAATCATGCGAATAAAACAGGTCCTGAGTTGGTGATGATGTTGTGCCTCCCATCTTTCACCAATAGCCGTCGGATCTAGATCTGATGCATACAAACCAAGCTTCTCCATTTTTGCAAAAAGATGCCCGCACTTGTTCCCTATTTACAACAACTCCTTGTCTCTCACAATCAGCCTTATCTCCTCCCCACCACATCTAGAAGGCCGTGGAAAAATCTGGCGCGATGGCCGCTGCTGGAGCCGTCCACCCCCAATCTTGGTGTTCCGTGCAATGCACGGGCATCTACGCACGGGAAATTATGTCGAACAGGGCTAGTTGTAAGCAGGCTAGCTCTACAGCCATGATGATAGTGACTGCATACAGTGAGGCTGACTATGGTATGCCGAACACGGCGCCTATACTCAGGTGTCATCTCCGGCGCAGGGTCTTTGTCACTTCACTGTGAGGAGCAACACATAATAATTTGACCAACGGGTAGTACAGTGCTAGTACTCCTACTACTACATTGGTAGTGCTACTACTAGTACTAGTAGCACCACCATCTGGATTTAGGAGTACTACCACGTCCATCTGGCTTTTAGTATTTGACTAGCAATATCTAGTAATGCATGTCACAAAAAATGTACTACTCCCTCTGTAAATAAATACATGGTGTTTTATTCCTATCGGCGAGAGAACTTAATGTTTTTTGCTAACTAGAGTACTAATAGGATTACATGCAATGAACTAAACACTGCATGTCATGTTTGGTAGTCTCAAGTCATTGAAAGCATGCACGGCCCACATCTCTCATTGGTTGATATGTCACGAAATAAGAAACAAGGAGGGAGTTAATGCACCGTGCCTAAATATTTTGGGATTATTTGGTTTTCGTAAGGTGACTTACACAACATTTTTGTTTACATGCACTAACATTTTATTAGTTAAATCAAAGGTCAAAACCTGGCGCAAAATGCAAAGGGGACCAATAAACCAGTAAACATCAAACTTATCTCGTTTGGCCCCAACTAGAGGTCCGGTGAGATGACTATACTGCACCGGCACGGAGGGGGACGCAACTTCATTGACTTACGGCAACTGCCTTTGGGTGAATGACACGTGGGCCCAGGGGGTGGCTGGCCCACCTATCATACAGCCAAAGGTAGGTGCAGTAGAGGGCCGAGGAGTAGTACGAAATCCTACGCACCTACGCACGCTAACCAAGGGCAAGAGTGATCACTCGAATCACAAGATCAGTTGACTAGAAGCTAAGCTAGACCCATCGAGGCGATGAGCGCGAGCATCAGCCGGCTGTGCCAAATGGTCCACGACGCCGGCCTGCGGCCCGGCACCAAGGAACGTCTCCAGGTAGTATTGCTTGAGGCCGCCAGGGCGAGGGGCCTCTTGGACGACATGTTCGTCTCCTTGTTCGACGAGGTCCTTGTCGGTTTCCTCGACAAGTTCACCGTCGTCAAGAGGCTTGCGGACAACTTTGACGTAAGCCTCCAGCTGACGCGCCCAGGCTCTGCGATGCCCGCCACCCTCAACGGCCACTATTGTGACAACCTCTTCGACGCACTGGTGGCCTTGCGACTGCCCACCGTCGCGCCGGAGAATGTCCACCTTGAGGTCGCGCTCGCCGCACAGCGCCTGGCACAGCAAGACACCATCAACATAATCACCCATGTCTACGCGCAAATCGTCCACAAGGACTACTACATGCAAGAGGAGGACGATAGGACGCTGGCCTTCTTGGACCGCAGGGCAACCTTGGACGGCACTATTCAGAAGCACGTTGAGCTCGCTGCCAACGCCGCTGCTCCTCACACGTCGGTTGGTGACCCGGGCACTAGGGCGTGAGGATGTCGTTGATGGATCCGTATGTATTTTTATCTTCCCGTCAAATCCATGTAGTAGTATATGATACTACAGTAATTATCTTACCTTTCGCATCAACTTCATAATTTTTGTATGTACTCCATGAATGACCGGCGCCAGAACCAAACTTCTCATTACTCTAGGAAAAATCGTTATTTTCTATCTATCGGTCGCGCCATCGAGCAGAACCAAATTTTACAAGTTACGGGTTCAAAAGGAAAAGCCTGCCGTGTTCGCGTTGCACCCCCACACGGTTGGTCCGGCACGCCGCTCAAGCGGGAATGCGTGTGGTGTTGCATTTTCACTTACAAGTGGGACCGCAGTTGAGAAAATCAACTATTGGCAAATCCCCACCCCTCCCACCACACGATGGCTGAGAAAACAGGAGGGAGAAGAGTTGGCTGTAGCATGGACTCCAAGAAAATTAGTGTCGGATGGGACTCGTGTGGGTGGCGTGTGCCGTACTGCTAGACGTGAATGCTGCCCATGCCACCCCACTATATCGAGCCTATATCGAGGTATGTAGAACAAATTTCCTGCAGTCCGTGCTCAGCCCTCCTCTATCTCTCTTCTCAGCCAGCCAGCGGACGCGCGGAGCCCATCGTATGTTTGCTCACATGCGGCCCCACATGTCAGTGAAAACGCAAGAGGACCCACTAAACCTGCACATCTTTCACCTCGATGTGCTAGTGATGACAAAAAATCCAATAAAGATCTTCGGTGGCCGCTTTTGGAGTTACTCAAGAGTAGTAAGATTCTATTTATAGTTTAACCCAAGATGCACATCTCGTGGCTTCAACTACCACTCTATTTTATTTCATGACACGACCTGGATGCTGGATGTCCCATGTGTCGGCAAAAGGAGGAAGAACCCGACCAAATCTTAGGTTGTGCTCTCGGATTAGACTAGTTGTGCTAACTTAAAAAATTTATTGTTTACTCCCTCCATTCCAAAATACTTGACTTCCATTTGTCCAAAAATGGATGTACCTATATACTAAAACATGTCTAGATACATATATATTTTGACAAATAGAAGGCATGTATTGTGCAACGAAGGGAGTAGAATGGATGCAAGTTTTTGTATTGGGAAGAAGAGTACATCCATATATTGATAGAGCACAATTTAGTAGATGTTCTATCACTTTTAGCTAGCAAGAGGCTAGAGATGAGATTAGTGCACTTGTTGATACTCCTACTAGAATAGAGGCTAGACATGAGACTAGATGCGAGGAAGCAACATCTACTTCTTTACACTCGAAGAAGAAAGAAGCATGCAAGATCGAGCCTCCGCAGATCAACAATGAATGCATTGAGAAGGCACTAATCCAACTTACAGGAGTAGTAAAATGTATTCTTGTGGTTCTTGTTTTCTTTGGTCTTGCTTTTCTAGTCAAAATTATCGTTGGATTTCATGCAAAACGGAGGTCTGTTTGGGGTCGTGCGTTGGAGTTGGCCTTACAAGTGGGACCACAGTTAAGGAAACCGACTATCAGCAAACCCCCACCTCGCTCGCCGTGTGATGGCTGAAGTTAGATAAATGACGAGGTTGAAGAGATTGCTCTAGCACGGACTCCAAGAAATAATATGGTGTCAGATGGATGTCGTGGTGGTGGCGTGTGCCGTACTCCTGGACGTGAATGCTTGTTCGACTATCCACAATGGGAGTAACTTCAGCAGTAACATCGCGTCCAACTCAGCAAATTTGCTTATGTGGCAATGATTTAATGAGGAGAGAGATAGTTTCAGTAACTTAGCTAGTTACTGTAACATCACATGTTCCAATGCAATATGAGTCTATAACCTAATAAATGAAGATTTGCATGTTACCACACTTATGTTACTACCCACTATGAAGGTAGTAACATAGTCTAGGGATATGTGTATGTTACTAGTGTATGTTATTCTCCATTGTGGCTAGTCTTCTGGCCCATGCCACCCTACTACTCGTACTACTTACTCCTACTATATAGTACTAGTATCGAGGATTCGAGGTGTTGGTTACGTACAATGAACACATTAACATATGGTTACAGTAAAAACACCTGCCCGACGCGCGAAGCATGTGAAGCTAGTACAAATAGTGTACTACTATTGTTGATTGGCCTCATCCGATAACCTGTTGCAATGCACGTACAATTATGTATTCGAAAAATATTTTTTTGCCTCGTCGCACCACTCACTCAGAGAAGCGACTCGAAAGCCATTCATAAATTTAGTAAGTTTATCACAGGCATATCATTTTATTGCATACAACAGGTCATCAACCCACATCGACAACGAGGATACATTATAAATACTAAAGTTTTCGCCACACAACAAATAACAAGCAATGAAATGAACTTCAACTCAACCATTCCTCGGCGTTGGAAACGCTTGCTTTGAACCACAAGTGATTCTCTGGGACGGGCCATCGATTGTCGATCTGGAAAACAACGCAGGACTGGTCATCCAGGCTGAAGCGGCCTACTATATCAGTACCAGGGTAGGGAACCACCCAAATGTCCAAGGTATAGACACAGTTGCTTCTCATAAATGGTACTGTTAACGTTGTGTCAACAGCAGTTGGATCGCCTTTCACCATCATCGGATAGTTTTGTCCAAGGAAGAGCGAGTTTTCTCCAAGACTATCAATTCTGTACCACGGAGAAGGAGTTGGCATTAGCACACTAGTATCCATCCCGAATACCATGCAACGGGTGTTGGAATAGGTCCGGAGAGTGCGACCATGGGAGACTACACCTGCTTCCTTAGCAGTAACATCATCAGTGGGCTGTATACACACAAGAAGAGGTGATCCATCGGAATTAGTTGCCAGGCGCCACTAAGTATATGGGCGCTGCTCGTCCTCATGCTCGTGATCATCACCATCGTCATCTCCCCCTTGGTTAGAAAAATTTTCAAGTATAGGTGGTGGGATGTTCACAGGACCTTGGAAACACAAGAAGAAGGTTAATTAGTAAAGGGAAACTTGCTAAGCTGCATGCATGTGGATGAAACAATTTTAATTACGGTGGAAGACAAACGTACCGAAACTATGAGGATCCCATGCAAAAATAGTGCCATGAGTGGTGGCAGCAAACACAAGGCCCTTGTATTGAATTGCGTCACAGTACTCATCCGTGTACAGAAACTGATTTTTGAGCAATATCCATCGAGTCGAACCACGAAGGACGGCAACAAACTTGTCGAAGATAGCAATAACTTGATAGTTGTTGTAATTCCAAGAGAGGTTGGGAACTCGACAAATTGCTATCTTCCATAGAAGACAGTCACCATGATCGTATTTGAACGTGCATACAATACCGGTGTGCTCAACCTCTGGGAAGTCTGCTGAGATTTTTGGAAGTGGAACCCAGTCACGAGTGTACACATTCACAAGTTCCCACTCACAGTTGGACCCAATGTAAACAACCCAATCTCCATTTGCGCCCGCCCAAGCCTTGCCCTCAAGCGATGGCATCTTAACATCATACGTATCATTATCAAGCGGCATCAACTGGCACAGGGCGAGGCCTCCGTCATGCCGGCGCTAGTCATCAGGGTCACGGCGAAGAAGATAGGGGAGATCAAACCGCTCCTTGACTCTTGGGTTCTTTGTAATGATGTTATTAGTTGAGTCGAGAATGGGCTTGAACGAACCTGCCATGCTAACCGAGGTGATGACGTCGCATCGATCAATGAGTTCCTCCACCACGTCATCTTTCAGATCGGGGCAATAATAACGGGGTCGTTTCCGGCCTGTTCCCTCCATGGAGAAGACGATCGAACAATGGCAGAAGAAAGGGTGAAGGGCTGAAGGAAAATGGAGGACGGAGAGGAAGAGTGTGCGACAGCAGTTCCAAATCGAGAGGGAAAGGCGAAGAGCCGGTGGACGGTTGCGAGTTTGCCACGGTTCACGAAGAGGCGCCCCGGCCTACACGTCCGTTCGGAAATACTCCTACTACTCGTCGTTGTCTCACTGATATGTTGGAACGGGACCACATGTCAACGAAACATGGTGTGTAATTTCTCATGCCAAATGCGATCTGGCCGCGTTGGCCCGAGGTTCCGCATTAGTTATCGACCTTTATTTTTTAATGGCGTGCCGATCAGTTTTGAAGCACGACTAACTGGTATTGTACGCAGAGAAAATATAAACTACTCTACCACTACTCCACCTCTGGTACTAGTAGTATAAAAAAGATATATAGGTTGGAGCTTGAGCGCTTTCTTGCTAAGGGCTGCCCACTTGCTTCTCACACTACCACCCTCTCTCCAGATCTAAAAAAGATGGCCCCTCTCTCCCTCCTCACCGGTGGTCACAGAATCGTCGGGGAAGAAAAGGACGTGCAGCGTTGACGCACTCATCGTCGGCGGGTGAGGTCACACGCTGACGAGAAGGAAGTCCTCTCAGACCTAGCGCCCGCGCGGGATGGCCTCCGTCCCCAAGCTCGCTGCCGTAGTGTGTGCGGAGGATGACGACCACAAGAGAAGCCACTTCCCGCCGACCCTCAGGTATGCTACCTCTTTTCGAACCATAACCTTGTTCTATTGCCCCATCTGCCACGTCGTTGCATGTGGATCTTTTTCCACTCCACCATCTTCCCAATTTGCTATCCTCTGCTCTGCTGGCCACACAGACGAAAACCATAATTTGCACTATTAAAGGAAACACTACTTCATGCAGACTAATCCATGTCTGGGTTGAATAAGGAAAGGAAGGGAGACTGTACTGTCCAAGAGAGTAGGCATCGAACCTGCATCTAGGTTGAAAAGGGGAAATCAGTAGCTAAGGAACGAGTCTCGTGTCTCTTGGTTGAAGAAGGGTAGAAAGGCATGACAACGCAATAGAGAATGACCAGGTCGATCGGTTTGTTGTCCTCGCATAGGAAAAAGGTGGCTAAAGAGAACAAAAATGGGACGTAATCCACATATGCTGCCTGGATATTTGTTGCTCTGGGAAACCATACCTCCCTCACCACTCTGCGTCCATGGAGGTACATCGTACTGGTGCGCCCACTGTCCGAATGGGCCTCCCATGCTCTTATTGCCACTTTTTTCTGTTAGTATAACGCCAGCAGTCAACTCAAGCAATACTACTTCTAAAGTGATGCCACATTTAACTAATGCCGCTCTCAGTCTAATGCCACCGATAAATTTAAGCAATGCCATTTAATGTCACTGGATTATTTCAGGGTTAGCTGTTGATTGTGGATGTATTAAAGATTTTTCAGCTAAGGCATTCTAATGCCGTTGCACAGCCAGTATACCAACGATGAAACTTGTTACTACCTTCAGATTTTTGCACTGTTAATGCTTATAGATTACATACCTCACTTTCATGAGATAAGTTAATCTTTTTGTACAGTGTCACCAAAATGCCAAGGCGTTGATGTCATTTTATTTTGGTTAAACTGCACAGACAATTATGAAGACAAGAGGAAAGGTCAAGAGTGGGCACCTCCTCCTCCGGTTGTTCTCTCGATTCGTTCGATCAAGTTTTTATGTTTGATCGATTATCAAGATTGGGATAGCAATTTTTAAGGTACCCCCGAGTTTGAAATGATATTTACCTTGGAGGTCCATGGTTTGCAATTTTTTATACTGTCATTAGTTAATAATGCTAGTTACCTTCAGACTTTTGTATTTGGTTTAATGCTCATGCACAGCTAGTATACCAATGCTGAAACTTGTTACCTTTACATTTTGTATTGTTAATTCTTATAGAAACCTTCCAGTGCTAGAGTTTATTGAAATCTGTTCAGTAAAACCATTGTACTGTACCCTGTAATAAACTAACTACTCTACTATTGCACTAGCCACTGGATTAGTGTATATTTGTAGTATTCTAATGGTGTTGCATTAGCGTATGGACATAAATAAAGTGTGGCAAGCTTTCCCAGATATGTGCTCTAGAAAACTACTACCTATTTTTCTAAATACTAGACGTTTGGGTGCTTTAAGTTGAACCGCGAAAACGTCTTATATTAAGGAACAAAGGGTGTAGAGTTCACTCAAATTATCTCAATAAAGCTAGTCACACCTTTGTTAAAATTAATGTTCATTATGTTATCGGAGGAGGTCTGTATGTTTGTCTCTAATGCCTGTCGACTACAGACTTGACATCATGATGTAATGTTAAGTCATTTCCTTTTGTATAGTGTCACTGAATTGTCAAGGCGGTGATGGCATTTTATTTTAGTAGAACCGCACAAAATTTGCTTAAAAGAGGAGGAAAGGTTAGGAATGGCTCAGTTTTTCAGAAAAAACTATGTATGCCTTCCTGACATCAGCCGATGTTGCTTTATTTATTCCTTCAAACAGGTGGTTAGAAACAGTCTTGCTACCTTTTCCCATTAAGAAATTGGAATGCTTATATTTGTGAGTCTATGCTTCAACTAGTGCCACTTTTAGAGTAATCACACTTTCAATATCTATGCAAACAGGGATGCTCGATTTTAGTGCAACTGCACAAAAAGTCCAACTGGTTCAACATTAGGAGCATGTTTTTTCCAAACCTTTATATCCAATTGGTGGCACTATGAGCTGTTCATTACGAAGGTACATGGTTTGCTACTATCTTGCTACTCTTTTTGTACTGTCATTAGATAGTAATACTAGTGGTTTGCATGTGAATTTATTGGCAGGGTGGACCTACATTGGAGGTGCAGGGCAGGATTCCATGATTGGATGCTCAATTTTGGTTGTATCGATTTCACCTCTTCCATCACTGCGAACATGGATATCCTTGGTCTGATGAAGAATAGGCGCTATATTTCTGCTCTGAACCAGCAAATCAATTCAGTATGAAATTGTCCAGGGCAAAACATAACTGTATGAGATTGTCCAGTGCAGAACATGATAGATGCTAAGCGGAAGAGACATGGTTAAACCGAAAATACAAGATTTGGTATATGTTTACTAGCTGCTTGATATTTGTGCAGACAAAGATGTCTGCCCATAGCTATTTGGCAAACAAACAAAGTGTCCACAATTTTGGTTGAACTGCACAAGAGAATAGTATAGTCACTGCATGCAGTGCCATTTGAAAATAGACACAGAAAGATTGGATAGTCACTTCATGGACTGCAGAAAAGTAGTACTGTACTATTTATTGGCCAACACTAGGTGCTTCATTCCTTTGGTCTGATTACACAATGGGCATCATTTTGCCTAAGTTAAAGTTTGTATTCCAAAAATAGTCTCGCGGTGTGATCGAGAGAAGACCAAATCATATTGCAGTGGATGTTCCTCCATCATGTGTGGTTCATTCTCATGGTTCTAGTTGTTGGTGAAACCACTTACGTTTCTAAGAGGAATTCTAGACTTCACAAACAAAGTTGTCTTTCAGTCTGTACTGAATGTTGGCCAAGAGAAGCATCCATGTTAGTAGGAAGAACAGATGTTTTTTCTATATCTTTGCTTTTGGAGCTACATATTTGTATATGATCTGTGCATCATTGAGATGCATTAACATGTTGATCTTATGTATGGGAATCGTACTAGTTAGTTTTAGTTGCGACGCAAGATCCAAAGTGGCAGATCTTTGCTTTTGGAGCTACATATTTGTATATGATCTGTGAATAATTGAGATGCATTAACAGTTACTTATTTATGTTCGCTCAGTGTTTACAAGTTACTGATCGATCACTAGCTAGCCTACATGCGCTCCTGGCAGTTTTATTTGCGACGCAAGATGCGAAGTGGCAGTTTTTTGAATAAAAATGCCTACCTCTGAAGAAACTGACAAGCTACACTATCGATCCTACACGGATAAAAATGCCTACCTCTGAAGAAGTTTAAGCCTAATTAATTCCGTGAGCAAAGCAGCAAGACCAAGGCATGGCAATAATTAACGGCATACATAAGTTTAAGCCTAATTAATTCCAGTGATTTAAGTGGCTGCATGCGTGCCCTCGGCTGTGACTCGTTGCATGCTGCTTCGCATACTGCCTGCGAGCGATTCTGAGTGCCTGCATGCAGCCGGCCGTATTAAGGCAGCTAACTGATGCGAAAAAGATACGCTTTAATTGTTGCGGGCTTTTTAAATCCGTGGAATCATTATTGACAAGGAGGGAGATGATTCGAGTGCACTCGTTTGACCGCCATGCCGGCGTGCGACCCAGACGGGACGAGATGGCACAGTCATAATTCTAGTTTCTCTAGTTTTCCACGGCAAGCTGGCGCGCTAAGCCATTATGCATTGAATTCCGATGACCGTCACGCTACCTTCCGCCTATAAGTACTGCTTCCCGGCCTTCTCCGGTGCCACCGTGACCTAACTCGCCATATCCTCATAAGCCCCCACTGGCCCGACGTCGCTCGTCACGTCCGCCATGCCCCCGCCCGTCCGCGGTAGGCGACGCCGGAGGCGGTCACTGCCGGAACTAGTGTTCAGGTTTTCACCGGAAGGCAGACGGAGGGAGGAGGCATTCTATCTGTCTTTAGATGGCAATGCAGAGATCAAGGAGTTGTTGGAGCGCGACCGCATGGCGGAGGAGCAGGAGTTTTTGGAGCGCGACCGCCTGGCGGAGGAGCAGCGTATCACCGATTTGCGCCGCCAACAGGACATGGAGCAGCAGCGCACCGACTCTCTGAGTCGCAAGCAGAGCGCCCGCAACTGGGCCGACTACATGGAGGCCGGAGCCCGGCAAATAGCCATGGAGGCTGTCGGACACGCACACATTCGCGACGCCGATTTTTACTACCAGCTCGTCAAGTGGGTTTCCCGCTTGGAAGCCGAAGCTTCGGTGGACCACGCCGGCATGGAAAGGGCGAACGTGCGTGAGCAACGCGCCCTATCGCACCTCTTGCAAGTCCGAGGCGAGGCGCACGACGCCGGTGCCAGCGTTTAGCGTGTACCACAGATGGCGGCCAGCATCGTCTAGTTAGCTAAGAGTAAGTTAGTACTTGTACACTACTAGAGTATTAGTGGGAGTAGATAGTAACCTTGGCTATGATGGTTGTCAACGTGGAAGTTCAGTACTCTATATGTGGATCAGACCTGTTACTTTGCTCTGAATGTTGAACTTTCCGTTTGAACGTATGGAATGGGCTGTTATTTTTTTAAATGGGATGTATTTGTCCTCCACGGGTTTAGAGGCTGACTTGTGGGCCTAGCAAGTTGACGCGTACACAATCAGGAGATGATTGTACGTGGAGAGGATGACAACAGGGACCCGCCAAGGTCATCGCAGTACGCAAGCAAGTGCCTCCTTATTTCAAGCCAATAAAAAATGGCTCCTCCTAGTGGATTTCTGACATCTGGGTCCCATGCCATTGTCAATGTAGTCAATAAACGAGAGAATTGCACAACGAGCGGCTGACACCAGGGACCCAGTAGCTCGCCCAGTTATTTTTGTTTTGGGTTAATTTGATAAATGCCACTCCAAATCTAGTGTATCCGAGAAATGTCACTGCAATTTTCAAACTTTGAAAAATGCCATTTCATGAAATTTCTAGTGGCATTTTTCGAAGTCTGGAGTGGCATTTTTCAAAGTTTGCAAACTGCACTGTTGTTTTTCAAAGTTTGTAAAAATTGCAGTGGCATTTTTATGAATCGCCATAATTGGAGTGGCATTTATCTAATTTGTTTTTGAGACAGAAGCAGGGTGTCAACTAGGCTGTGCGGGACACTCTCGCATGTCTAGACAACCTTTTCTTTTATGTTTACCACAGACCAACCTAGTAGTTTTTTTTCTTTCTGAAAATGGCTAGCCCAGTTTTTTTGTGATTTGTCAAGTAAGTCGCTTTATCAGGCCTGCTGGGCTGCAAATCTTTCAAGACGAGGAGAGCTTCATTCGGCCGGCCGAGAAAATGGCCTATCAGTAATAAGAAATGGGTTGTACATTTTTAAAACACATCAAACCGGCAATTAGTTTCAAATATATATTTTTCATTTCACGATTTTAAATTGCATTGAATTTTATGCGTGGACAATTTATTGGATTTTATATTGATATACATTTATTTTTAAAATCAGTCTGAATGTGACTCAAAATTTCGGGATTAAAAACAGTTCAGACCACACCGACATATGCAAAATTTCGTATAATTTTTTAACCGTGGCCACAATATGGGTTGTAATGCTAATAAAAAGAATACAGGCTCCAAAAAAGACCGTAAGAATTAGCAAATGGACTGTAAATTATTTGAAATAATGGCAGATGGGTTGTATATTGTTTTCCACAGATTCGAGGCTTTCCACAGATGGCCTGTATATAGTTGGATGTCCATCCAACAGCCGTCGTGCTTCTTCAATCTCTGCTCCTACTGCTCCAGCCGCTCAAACAAGTGCCGGCGGGACTGCCTGCTCCCTCCTCCCCACGGCCGGCTCTGCTGCTGCGCAGGCCTCACCGCCCCACCGTACTCCCATCGCTGGCCTAGCCATCCCTCTACTCACCCACACCTGTTGTTATTCTCCGGCGATGGCAGACGAACCAGTAAACCCTCGTACAATCATACTCCCCTCCGCGCGGGAAAAAACAACTGCCGAGTCTTCCCTACCTCTGTGTCGTTCCCTTCCTAGGCATTGCCGTTGTCCACCGCCCTGGTGCTCTCGGCGTGGCGTGGTCAATATGGTCAACGACCGACATGCATCTGAAGTGGACTGTACGTGGAGAGGTTGACAGCTGGGTCCACGGTCGCACGCAAGGAAATGCCTCCTTATTATGCGCAAAATAATGATTCCTCCACCTGACATCTGGGACCCACCGAAAGGGCCTCTGTATTTCGCGAAAAAAACGTTATCGCCGCTGACAGCTCGGACCCACCAGCTATATCTTCGCACGCAAGGAAGTGCCTCCTTATTACGCACAAAAAAATGAATACTCCCCCTGCTGGGACCCAGTATAGTGGGCCTACTAAGTTGACGGGGACGAAGGGCTTTGTCAACTTAGTCAATATGCACGATTCTAGCTCGACTGACCGTACGATGTCCATCCAACGGTTGTAGTGCTTCTTCAACCTCTGGTCTTCTTGCTCCAGCCGCCCAAAGCAGCGCCGGTCGTGCTGCCTGCTCCTGTCTCCCGTGGCCGGCTGTGCTGCCGCGGAGGCCTCACCGCCCCCATACTACTCCCACCGCTGGCCAGGCCATCCCTCCACTCCACTCACCCACACCCCCTATTATTCTGCGGCGACGGCAGCGCAGCCGAACCAGTGAACCCTCGTACTCCTCTCTGCGTGGGCATCCACTGCCGTGTCTTCCCCGGCTCCGCGTCGTCCCCTTCCTAGGCCTTGCCGTCGTCCACCGCCGTGGTGCTCTCAGCGCGGCGTGGTCAATGTGGTCAATAACCGAATTCCATCGGAAGAATACTGTATGTGGAGAGGCTTACAGCTGGGTCCATGGCAGCCGCAAGGAAGTGCCTCCTTATTATGCGGAAAATAATTATTCCTCCACCTGACAGCAGGGACCCACCGGACGCCCACCAGTATTTCACGAAAAAACGTGTGCCCCTGACTGCTGGGACCCACCCAAGGGCCACCGTATTTCGCGAAAAAAATGTTCCACCTGCTGTCAGCTCGGACCCATCGGAAGTGCCTCCTTATTACGCACAAAAAAATGAAAACCTCCCTGCTAGCTGGGACCCACCTTGGTGGGAGGCTGACTTGTGGGCCTACTAAGTTGACGGGGACGGAGGGCTTTGTCAACTTAGTCAATATAAACGATTCTAGCTCCAGTGATCGTATGATGTCCATCCAACGACCGTAGTGCTTCTTCAACCTCTGGTCTTCTTGCTCCAGCCGCCCAAAGCAGCGCCGGTCGTGCTGCATGCTCCTGCCTCCCATGGCCGGCTGTGCTGCCTCGGAGGCCTCACCGCCCCCTACTATTCCCACTGCTGGCTAGGCCCTGCGACGACGACAGCCTCACACCGCAGCCGAACCAGTGAACCCTCGTACTCCTCTCCGCATGGGCTTCCACTGCCGCGTCTTCCCCGGCTCCCCGTCGTCCCCTTCCTAGGCCTCGCCGTCATCCACCGCCCTGGTGTTCTCCGCGCGGCGTGGTTAACGCGGTCAAGGAACGACTTCCATCGGACGTGGACTGTACGTGGAGAGGCTGACAGTTGGGTCCACGACCGCAGCAAGGAAGTGCCTCCTTATTACGCGGAAAATAATGATTCCTCCACCTAACAGCTGGGACCCACCGGATGGGCCACTGTATTTTGCGAAAAAACGTTTCCCCCTGACTGCTAGGACCCACCAGCTACATCTTCGCATGCAAGGAACTGCGTCCGGGCAAAAAAAATGATTTGCCCCCTGACTGCTGGGACCCACCAGTTACATCTTGCAGGCAAGGAAGTGCCTGACAGTCGGGACCCACCTGGTCGAAGCATATGTAGCATTGCCATTCTGGTCGCGAACATGTACGTACATATATACTGGTGGATGTAGAGGCACGCACATGTCGTAGTAGAGGCGCGTATGTGTCGTAGTAGAGGCGCGCACGTAGCATGTACACGTACGTACATCAGCCAGGGTGCAAGAAAGAAAATACGACCACGTATCTGTACATACGGGCGGGGTCTCGAACGCCTACTCGCGCATACGTACGGTCAGGGCTCATGTACATGGCTGGGTCGGAACGGAGAAATAGTGTCGTCGTCGTGTTCATGGTGAGGCAACAAAATGCGTCGTGTTCATGGGGAGGCAACGGAATGCGTCGTGTTCATCGGGAGGCAACAGAACGCGTGGGAGCCAACCGGCTGGGTCGGAACGGAATGCGTGGTCGTGTTCATCGGGAGGGCTTGGACGGAATAGGCGATGGAAACGAGGCCTGACGTACCGCAAAACGGAGGAAACGGCCATGTGTTCGACCGACCATGTTCGAAACGGGATCCTGTTCATCTGGAGGGGTCTGGCGTACCGCAAAACGGAGGAAACGGACCTCCTATGGTCGAAACGGGGGTCCTGTTGATCGGGAGGGGTGTGGCGTACCGCAAAACAGACGAAACGGACCTCCTACGGTCGAAACGGGGGTCCTGTTGATCGGGAGGGGTGTGGCGTACCG
>NC_041382.1:122645413-122704331 GCF_002162155.2 Triticum dicoccoides
TTTCCGTCATGGACGGCCCAAAGAATGTCATGCAGCTGCGTCTTCGGCCCGCCCAGGACGAAAAGCCCATTTTCTGTCATGATTTTTTGTCATAGAAGTAGGAGCCCACCACATCTATGATGATACTGGGTTTTGTCACAATTATCGTCATAGAAGTGTCATATGTATGACAGAAAAAAATTCGTTTGGCCCAAAATGTCACGGATGTGTCCTTTTTTTGTAGTGTATGCTCATTACCATTAACATGAAAAGTGACATTGCCTTTGTTGCAATCAATAACAGCCCCTGCAGTATTCAAAAATGGTCTACCAAGAATAATAGACATACTATCGTCCTCGGGAATATCAAGAATAACAAAGTCCGTTAAAATAGTAATGTTTGCAACCACAACATGCACATCCTCACAAATACCGACAGGTATAGCAGTTGATTTATCAGCCATTTGCAAAGATATTTCAGTAGGTGTCAACTTATTCAAATCAAGTCTACGATATAAAGAGAGAGGCATAACACTAACACCGGCTCCAAGATCACATAATGCAGTTTTAACATAGTTTCTTTTAATGGAGCATGGTATAGTTGGTACTCCCGGATCTCCAAGTTTCTTTGGTATTCCACCCTTAAAAGTGTAATTAGCAAGCATGGTGGAAATTTCAGCTTCCGGTATCTTTCTTTTATTAGTAACAATATCTTTCATGTACTTAGCATAAGGTTTCATTTTAAGCATATGAGTCAAACGCATACGCAAAAATATAGGTCTAATCATTTCAGCAAAGCGCTCAAAATCCTCATCATCCGTTTTCTTGGATGGTTTAATAGGAAAAGGCATGGGTTTCTAAACCCATGGTTCCCTAGCAACAAAGTCTCTCTTATCATAAAGTTGATTCTTTGATTGTGAGTTATCAAGATCAACAGCAGGTTCAATCTCTACATCATTATCATTCCTAGGTTGAGCATCAACATGAACATCATCATTAACATTATCACTAGGTTCATGTTCATTACCAGATTGTGTTTCAGCATCAGAAATAGAAATATCATTGGGATTCTTAGGTGTGTCAACAACAGGTTCACTAGAAGCATGCAAAGTCCTATCATTTTTCTTCTTCTTCTTCTTCTTCTTCTTAGAAGAACTAGGTGCATCAACATTAGTTCTCTGAGAATCTTTCTCAATTCTCTTAGGATGGCCCTCATGATACAAAAGGTTCCTAGGTCATTTTACCCCCTCTAGTCATAACTCTAACATCATGATCATTTTTCTTATTAGTTAATTCATTGAGCAAATCATTCTGAGCTTTAAGTACTTGTTCTACTTGAGTGGTAACCATAGAAGCATGTTTACTAATAAGTTTAAGTTCACCCTTAACTCTAGACATATAATCACTCAAGTGTTCAAGCATATCAGCATTGCGTTTCAATTGTCTACCAACATATGCATTGAAGTTTTCTTGTTTAACAATAAAATTATCAAACTCATCTAAGCATTGGCTAGCAGACTTATTACGAGGAATATCACCTTCATCAAATCTATAGAGAGAATTTACCTTTACTATTTGTGTCGAGTTATCAAGACCATGTATTTCTTCAATAGGTGGTAAATTCTTAACATCTTCAGCTTTAATACCTTTTTCTTGCATAGATTTCTTCGCCTCTTGCATATCTTCAGGACTGAGAAATAGAATACCCCTTTTCTTTGGAGTTGGCTTAGGAGTTGGTTCAAGAAGTGTCCAATCATTTTCATTACTCAACATACTATCCAATAGCAATTCAGCTTGATCAACTGTTCTTTCCTTGAAAACACAACCAACACAACTATCCAGGTGGTCTCTGGAAGCATCAGTTAGACCATTATAAAAGATATCAAGTATTTCATTTTTCTTGAGAGGATGATCAGGCAAAGCATTAAGTAATTGGAGAAGCCTCCCCCAAGCTTGTGGGATACTCTCTTCTTCAATTTGCACAAAATTATATATTTCCCTTAAGGCAGCTTGTTTGTTATGAGCGGGAAAATATTTAGTAGAGAAGTAATAAATCATATCCTGGGGACAACGCACATGTAGCGACCGGACCTCAAACGGTCAAGTCTCTGTGCTTCAGTGTCATCCCTGGATCGGTAATGCTGACACACACAGTACTCGAAGGATTTATAACAGAGTAGCAATCACACACTTATTACATCAAATGTCTCAAAAGAGAACTCATTACAATAAATATGGCTTAAGGCCATCTTAAACGATAACAATGGAAGACTTGGAAGATAAAGTGAGTCCATCAACTCCAATGGCATAGCTGAGTGCATGACAAACGACCTATCGCGTCTTACTCCTCGTCTAAAAAGTCTGCAACATAATACGTTGTAGCTCAAAACGGGTCAGCACATGCAATATGTTGGCAATGTAACACAGTAGAGCAATGAATATAAATGCTATCACTACATGCATATATGGCTGGTGGAGGCTCTATGGTTATATGGTTTTTGCCAAAAGCCAATTTTTCCCTACAACAAAGGAATATATTTTACTTAACTATCATGGTAGTTGAAACAATGAGAATGGTACCCCCATCTCGATCCCAATTAAAAGTAATTATCATCCCAACAAATTAAATTAGAGTGATGAGATACGGTAGGATAATCCAAGTACTAGATACTCAAGATGTCCATAACCGGGGACACGGCTAACCATGATTAGTTTGTACACTCTGCAGAGGTTTGCACACTTTTCCCCACAAGACTCGATCTCCTCCGTTGTATTTCTCGCACTTCACGGTGTTTGAGAAACGGATGATCGAGACACAGTCTTCCATAAGCATTAACTCTTACTCCGGGTGGGCAACTACACCTACTTTCCCTCTACATCTGCTAGCCCACCACTGAAAGAGGTCACACAACATACTCAACTATGCCAGAGCCCATAATGGCTTGTGGCTGCACACGGAAGTTTATAGCATGAATAATCTTTTGATCCCTTTGAGCGTGGGTGGCGGACCATAGGAGGATCACACGGTATATCCCCAGGATCTCCTAGGACAACACTGGTATATCCCTAGGTGCCCAAAACAAGAAATCCACCCAGATGTGTATTAAAGTTGTCACCTTAAGTTGAACCATTAATTAACAATCTCACATCTGTCATGGATACACTCAAACCCAATCCACGTCTACGAGCATAACATTGCAATATAAGCATAACGTAGAAGTAACTCCTAGGGTTTGATAATAAAACATGGCAATAGGTTCTACCTCATCATCTACTTCCCAATACCCACAAGTTAATCACATCCTAATCATGCAATGTTTGCGGATTGGAACTAATGCATAAAAACTGGGTATGAAAGAAGTATGATCAATGTGTTACTTGCCTTGCTGATGATCCGCAAAACCTAGAGACTCGTAGTAGCACGCTTCGCACTACGGGTGTTCTATCGCAAACAAACAATAGCATACATAAGCAATCAAGCAAAGATGCACGGGTAAATCTCAAATAAGAAGATCTAACCAGAAAGTACAACTGAAGAACTCCGGTTTGCAAAAAGAATCAAATCAAACAGAGCAACGAAACACAAACTGCGAAAGAAACAAGATCCGATTACTAATCTGGACTAAAGTCAAATTTTATAGTACCAAAATCTTGTTCAAGTTGGTTAAACGGAAAGAGGGTTTCGACACGAAGATCCAGGCGCTTGAAAAATCGCCTGATTCCGATAAACGAACGAAAAGATGAACTAAAACGAAAATCGGGTCAGAAATCGCGATCGAAAATAATCGTGAAAAACCTTGGAAAAAGAAAAATTGACGCACAAGCTAACGAACGAACTTTCGCTGTCTGTGGTTAACGAGTGAAAACCGTTCGTTAAAACGAACGTACGAACGGGCATTCGCTAAATAACTAAACTGGGGAAAAATAAAACCGTTCTAAATAAAAATAACCGAGGGTTTCTAAAAAAACCGTACGGGTTTCTAACGAAAACTGGAGGCTACCTTGGGACGCGTGACAGCGGCAGCGGCGGGCAACTCCGGCGAGGCGGTGTGGGTCGGCGGCGGCGGTGTGGGTCGGCGGCGGCGAGCGGTGGCGGGGCGGCGGCGGCGAGCGGTGGCGGGGCGGCGGCGGCGAGCGGCGGCGCGCGGCAGTGGCGGCAGCGAGTGGTGGCGGCGGTGACTCGCGGATCGAGGCATGGGGCTAGGCTGGGGCGGCTCGGCGCCTCGGGCTTTAAAGGCCCGGCCGGGTCAGTGTCCCAGGCGGACACGGCCCGGTAAGGTCGGTTCGTTTTTTAATAATCCGACGCGTAGAAAAATGAAGAAAAGAAATACTAAACGGACTCCAAAATTCCTAAAATAAATTTTCCCCGTCCTCTAAAAATACGCCGGACAAGGTAAACATTTATTTGGGCCTCTAATGCAATTTTGAAAAACACAATTTTTTCCTAATTCAAATAAAATAGCAATAAAACCCCAAGTAAAAATACAAATTGATTTTAATATTTTCCCCCAATATTTCATTTATTTTGGAGAAGTCATATTATCTCCTCTCATATATTTTGATATGGAATATTTTCAGGGAGAAGAATTAATTAAAACCAAGGTGATCCTTGTTTCCATATTTGATAAAATTCAAATATGACAAACGGTGAAATCCCCAACTCTCTCCGAGGGTCCTTGAGTTGCTTAGAATTTTGAGGATCGCTAAACGGAAATGCAATAAAATATGGTATGCATGAATGACCTATGTATAACATTCCAAATTGAAAATTTGGGATGTTATAAACCTACCCCCCTTAAGATGAATCTCGTCCTCGAGATTCGGGTTTGCTAGAAAATAGGTGTGGGTGGTCTTTGCGTAGATAATCCTCTCGTTCCCAAGTGGCTTCATCCTCGGTATGGTGGCTCCACTGAACTTTGCAAAACCTGATAACCTTACTGCGAGTAACTCAGCTAGCAAACTCGAGAATCTTGACATGTTTCTCCTCATATGTCAAATCACTATCCAATTGTATTGCTTCCAGAGGCGTTGTATCCCTCAAAGGAATATCGGCCATCTCTGCATGACACTTCTTCAATTGAGAAACATGAAACACATCATGAACTCCCGACAGTCCTTTGGGTAATTCCAACTTGTAAGCAACCTCTCCCATGTGTTCCAAAACACGGTACGGTCCCACAAATCTCGGGGCTAACTTTCCATTAACTCCAAAACACTTAACTCCTCGAAGTGGTGACACTCTCAGATACGTCCTGTCTCCGATTTCATAGACTACCTCCTTGCGTTTTGAGTCTGCATAACTCTTCTATCTGGACTGAGCTACCTTCAGTCTATCTCGAATCAGTTTAAACTTCTCTTCGGACTCCTTAATCAAATCTGGTCCAAACAACTGGCGGTCTCCAACATCATCCCACATCAACGGTGTTCTACACCTTCTTCCATACAGGGCCTCGAACGGTGCCGTCTTCAAACTGGCCTGGTAGCTATTGTTGTACGAGAATTCTGTGTAGGGCAAATTATCATCCCAACTAGATCCATAGTCTAGTGCACAAGCTCTCAGCATGTCCTCCAGAATCTGATTGACTCTCTCGTTCTATCCATCTGTCTGTGGGTGAAAAGCTGTACTGAACTCCAGCCTGGTTCCCAAAGTCTGGTGCAGTTGGTGCCAAAACTTTGAAGTAAATTGTGTTCCTCTATCTGATACAATGGTCCTCGGAACTCCGTGCAGACATACGATCCTGGTCATATATATCTTGGCCAACTTCGCACTTGTATAAGTGGTTTTCACTGGGATAAAGTGAGCTACTTTGGTCAAGTGATCCACTACTACCCATATTGAATCATATCCTGATCGGGTCCTGGGCAATCCGGTGATAAAGTCCATGCCAAGCTTATCCCACTTCCATTTGGGTATCGGCATAGGCTGCAGTAATCCTGCGGGCTTCTAATGTTCTGCCTTCACTCCCTGACATACATCACATATGGATACATACTTGGCAATATCCTTCTTCATACTAGTGCACCAGAAACGCTCCTTCAAATCCAAATACATCTTGGTGTTTCTGGGGTGTATCGAGTATGGTGAATCATGAGATTCCTGTAATATCTACTTTCCGAGCTCCGCACTATTGGGCACATATATGCGGTCTTCAAACCACAAGGTGTCGTGCTCATCCTCACGAAAACCTTTGGCTTTGCCTTCACTCATCTTCCCCTTTATCTCGGCAATTTCTTTGTCATCCTTCTGAGCTGCTCGAATCTTTTCCAACAATGTCGACTGAACCTCCAATGCTACAACAAAACCTTTAGGAACTATCTCCAAACTTAGCTCCCTAAGATCTTCTACCAACTCCTTTGGCACTCCTCCGCTTACTAGGGTGTTGACGTAAGTCTTCCGACTCAAAGCGTCTGCTACGACATTTGCCTTCCTTGGATGATAGTGCAACTTCATATCGTAATCCTTTATGAGCTCCAACCATCTCCTCTGCCTGAGGTTCAACTCCTTCTAAGTAAAAATGTACTTCAAACTCTTGTGATCCGTGTACACATCACAATGGTTTCCAATAAGAAAATGTCTCTAGATCTTGAGTGCATGCACTACAGCTGCTAACTCCAAATCATGTGTGGCATAATTCAATTCGTGCAGTTTAAGTTGTCGTGAGGCATACGAAACAACCCTTCCGTCTTGCATAAGTACTCCTCCAAGTCCTAAGCGAGAGGCGTCGCAATGCACTTGGAAATCCTTGCGTATATCCGGCAGAATCAGCACTGGGGCTGTAGTCAAACGTTTCTTCAACTCCTGGAAACTTGCTTCACATTCTTCAGTCCAATGTAACTTGTTGTCCTTCTTCATTCTTTGAGTATACTAAAATATCATCAATGAACACCACGACAAACTTATCCAAGAACTCCACGAACACCTTGTTCATCATACTCATGAAATAGGCGGGGGCGTTAGTCAATCCAAATGACATAACCGTATACTCATATAGCCCATACCTTGTGGTGAACGTTGTTTTGGGTATATCTTTTTCCCTAATCTTTAGATCGTGGTAACCTGATCGCAGGTCGATCTTCGAAAACACCTTTGCTCCTTGCAGCTGGTCAAACAAATCATTGATCATCGGAGTGGGTACTTATTCTTGATCGTTACTTCATTCAATGCCTGATAATCAACAACCATTCTTAGGGACTTATCCTTCTTCTCAACCAGCAGCACTGGGGCTCCCCATGGTGATGAGCTCCGTCGAATGTAACCTTTCTCCAATAACTCCTTAATCTGTTTCTTGATATCCTCCAGATCATTCGCAGGCATCCGATATGGTCTCTTTGATATTGGCCCGGTGCTTGGCAATAGCTCTATCAAAAACTCTATGTCTCGATCTGGTGACATGCATGGTAACTCCTCTGGAAATACATCCGGGTAATCCTTCACGACAGTGTAGCGATCAGACCTCAAACGGTCTAATCTCTGTGCTCAGGTGTCATCCCTGGATCAGTAATGCTGACACCACACAGTACTTGAAGGATTTATAATAGAGTAGCAATCACACACTTATTACATCGAGTGTCTCAAAAGAGAACTTATTACAATAAATATGGCTTAAGGCCATCTAATAACGATAACAGCGGAAAGCTTGGAAGATAAGTGAGTCCATCAACTCCAATGGCATCACTGAGTATAGAACCACGACCTAAAGGCACCTTAATCATCGTCTGAAAAGTCTGCAACATGAACGTTGCATCCCGAAACAAGTCAGCACATGGAATATGCTGGCAAAGTAACACAAAGAAATAGGCTATACTATATGCATATTTGGCTGGTGGAAAGCTCTATGGTTACAGTTTTGCGTAAAGCCAATTTTTGCCTACTGCAAAGGAATAAATTTTATTTAGCTATCATGGTAGTTGTTAAACATTGAGAATGGTTGACAGCATTCTCAATCCCAATGAAGCATCATCATTAAACAAAACCCAACAAAATTAATTAGAGTAACATGATGAGATTCACATGATAATCCAGGTACTAGATACTCAAGATGTCCATAACCGGGGACACGGCTAACCATGATTAGTTTATACACTCTGCAGAGGTTTGCGCACTTTTCCCCACAAGACTCGATCTCCTCCGTTGAGATTCTCGCACTACATGGTGTTTGAGAAACGGATGACCGAGACATAGTCTTTCAGAAGCGCTAGCACCTTACGACCGGGTAGACCATTACACCTACTTTCCCCTACATCTGCTAGTCTACCACTGTAAGAGTTCGCACGACTTAGTCAACTATGCTAGAGCCCATAGTAGCTTGTGGCTGCACACGGAAGTTTCTAGCATGAATAATCTCATGATCCCTTTGAGCTTGGGTGGCGGTCCAAAAGAAAAACAGGCAATCGCTGGAATACCCAGGTGCCTCAATCCACCCAGATGTGTATTTAAGTTGCCACCTTAGATAAACCATTAATTTAACGATCTCACATCTGTCATGGATACACTCACCCAATCCACGCCTACTAGCATAGCATGGCATAAATAGCAAACGTAGAAGTAACTCCCAAAGGTTTGATAATAAACAGGTAATAGGTACTACCTCAACTACTTCCCAAACCCACAATTCAATTAGATCCTAATCAATGCAATGTGTGAGGATTGATCTAATGCAATAAAAACTGGGTAATAGGAAGTATGATCAAAGTTTTACTTGCCTTGACGATGATCCGCACAACCTAGCGATTTGACGTAGCAAGCGGCGCACTCCGGGTACTCTATCGCAAACAAATAAGCGTACAATAAGTACTCAAATAATGCACATGTAAAACTCGAATAAGAGATCTAACAAGAAAGTTCAACTTAAGAACTCTGGTTGGCAAAAAGGATCAAATCGAACGAAGCAACAAAAGACAAACGACAAAAGAAACAGGCTTCGTTTACTATTCTGGATCTAGGGCAACTTTTACCGTGGCAAAAACTTATTTGAGTTGGTTAAACGGAAAGAGGGTTTCGAGACGAAACTCCACGCGCTTGAATCGCCTGATTCCGATAAACGAGCGAAAAGTTATACTAGAACGAAAATCGGATCAGGAATCACGATCAGAAAAATCGCGGATTTAATCCAAGAAAAAGAAAAAATGACGAACAAATTAACGAACAAACGTTCGTTATCTAGATCTAAACGATGAACACGTTCGTTAAAACGAACGAACGAGCGAACGCTCGCTAAATAAATAAACCAGAAAAATTGATCTATTAAAAAAACGAAAATAAAATAACCGAACGAAAAACCGATGGAAAACTGAACGGAAAACCGAACGGTTTTTCGAGAAAAACCGGCGGCGGGCTGGGTCAACCTCGGGCGAGTGGCGGCTCCGGCGGGCGGCAAGGTCGGCGGCGGCGGCGAGGTGCGGCGGCGGCGCGGGCGGCGGTGCTAGGGTTTGGGGCTCGGCTGGGCTCCTCCCCGGCTTATAAGGCCGACCGGGCCAGGTGTCCGAGTCGAACACGGCCCGTTAGGTCAGTTCGCGTTTTTTTAAATAGTTACGCTTAGAAAAAAAAGGAATACTAAACGGACTCCAAAAATCCCGAAATAAATTTTCCCTAGCTTCTAAAATCAAGCCGCACAGGATGAACATTTATTTGGGGCCTAAATGCAATTTTGAAAAATGCGCATTTTTCATAAATTCAGATAAAATAGCAAATAAAACCAAAAAAATCTTATTTGATTTTTTTATTAAATCCTCAATATTTCTTTATTTTGGGAAAGTCATTTTATTCCCTCTCTCATATTTTTGTAATAGAAATAATTGAAGATAAAATAAATAAAATCAAATGATCCTATTTTCAAAATTTGAGAAAACTCAAATATGAAAATAACGAAATCCCCAACTCTCTCCGAGGGTCCTTGAGTTGCGTAGAATTTTCTAGGATCAACCAAAATGCAATAAAATATGGTATGCAATGATGATCTAGTGTATAACATTCCAAATTGAAAATTTGGGATGTTACAGACAGGCACTTCCTCCTGAACAACTCCTATGAGAGAATGTACTTGGGTTCTCCTTGGCGAATGCCTGGATACATACTTGATTGTTTTTCCCTCCGGGGTGGTGAGCAAAATCGGCTTACTCGCGCAATCGATGTTTCCCCCCATACATCGATAGCCAATCCATTCCTAGTATCACATCCAACCCTTGTGACTCCAAAATTATCAGGTCTGAGGGGAAAACATGGCTTCCAATGGTCAATGGCATCTGAAAACATCCTTGACTTGCCATATACTCGGCTCCTGGCGAACTTATTAACATGGGTGTCCTAAGTACCTTAGTGGGCAACTTATACTTATCCACGAATCCCCTTGATATTTATGAATGCGATGCACCAGTATCGAAAAGAACAATTGCAGTAAACGACTTAACCAAAAACTTACCGATAACTGCATCAGGCTGCTCCTCAACTTCCTCCACGTTCACGTGGTTCACTTGTCCCCTATTGAAAGGGTTGGGCTTCTTCCCATTGCTTCCATTTCCATTGCCGTTCTTCAATTCTGGACAATCATTGGTGTAGTGCCCAGTCTTCCCGCACTTGAAACAAGTAATGTGACTTTCATCCTTCTTGGCGGGTGTGGATGGGTTAGAGCGGTTCTGATTGCTGCTTGCTCCATTCCCATTCCCGTTCCTTGGGCCATTATGATTATGGGAACTTCCTCCATTGTGAGTGCGGTGTGACGCCCCCGATTTTAACATACACTAATCATACACGCAAATGTGTACGATCGAGATCAAGGACTCACGGGAAGATATCACAACACAACTCTAGACAGAAATTAAAATAATACAAGCTTTATATTACAAGCCAGGGGCCTCGAGGGCTCGAATACATAAGCTCAAATACACAAGAGTCAGCGGAAGCAACAATATCTGAGTACAGACATAGGTTAGACAAGTTTGCCTTAAGAAGGCTAGCACAAAAGCAACAATGATCGAAAAGGCAAGGCCTCCTGCCTGGGAGCCTCCTAACTACTCCAAGTCGTCAGCGGTCGTCACGTAGTAGTAGGCATCCTCCGGGTAGTAGTAGTCATCAGTGGCGTTGTCTGGCTCCTGGGATCTGTCATCTAGTCACAACAATCGGGTATGGGGGGAAAGAAGTAGCAAAGCAACCGTGAGTACTCATCCAAAGTACTCGCAAGACTTACATCAGATCTAAACTAAGTATGCATCTGTATCAAAGGAATGGTTGTATCTGTAGACTAAACTGCAGAATGCCAGAAGGGAAGGGAAAAGCATAGCCTATCGAAGACTAGCATCTTTTGGAAACCACCATCTTGCAGCAACAGGAGGGAGTATAGTAGCATAAAGTAAAGTAGCAGTAATGTTATCAACCTCGGCCAGAGATCCTTTCTCGACTCCCTGCGAGAAAGCAATCCCAGAGCCATATTATCCAAGTGTCAACACATTCCAAAACTCATCACCATCCAGTTCTCATCACAAGTATCCAGTTCTAGTTGTATCGATCGGGATACAACTCCAAGTGTCCGTTACCGTAGGACATGCTATCGATAGATGTTTTCTTCCCTGCAGGGGTGCACCAACTTACCCACCACGCTCGATTAACTCTGGCCGGACAAACTTTCCTGGGTCATGCCCGGCCTCGGCCAAACAATACGCTGCAACCCGACCTAGGCTTAATAGAGAGGCCAGCACGCCGGACTAAACCTATGCCCCCAGGGGTCATGGGTCATCTCCCCGAGAACTCCTGCACGTTGCGTGGGCGGTCGGTGAGCAGACCTAGCTGCCTCCTTCAACAAGGCAGGTGCTTACCAGTCAAACCCGGCGCGCGCCGCTCGGTCGCTGACATCTATTAAGCTTCGGCTGATGTATACGACGCAGAACGCCCATACTATGCCCACGTGATGGTTAGTGCTATCAGGCCAGAGGCCCCTCGGATCAAATATCCAAATCATAGTGGATTAGGAACGCGCGGTAACGAGCAGACACTCACGATCGATGTGACCCCGTCGTCGCGTCTCGAGTACTTGCGACAAGGGCTAATAATGCCCGGCCACGCCTCGTAAGTATCTCACGGGCACCTTCCAGGTCAACCCGACTTCACATCACTCGCTATTAAGCTCGCGTGGGTACCCCTCAGGGTCGACCCGTCTTTAGTAACATGCCTCAGTGTAAAGTCATAGTAACCATAGTAACTGTGTGTCTAACACCTAGGGGAAAACCCGAGGAATCACCCCCAGTGAATCCCACTCGATGTTATCATCAAGGTGAACGTAAGAGGATCCACCCTCGAGGTTCACACTTGAGGGGTTGCACGACAGAGCGGTAACGGAAGTGGTTAAGGAGGAAATCACCCTCGATGACCTCGACCGTATAGCTACACTACAGAGATCTCATCAGGAGTGATGTAAGAGGTTCCACTCTCCGCACTCGATGGTAACTATGCAGAGTCGTACAACTAGGGGGGTGATGTGCGGTGTCGGGGCTTGGACGTCGATTACATTGATCGAGTCATCGAACATAAAGCGAGGCAGCTGGGACAAGGTGGGGTCACTAATGGATCTCTAACCAACCTATACTAAGCAGTTTAGGATAAGCAGGTAAGGTATGAAAGCAGGTAACAACAACAGGCTATGCCTCAGAGTAGGATCATACAGAAAGCAGTAGCAATTCTAATGCAAGCATGAGAGGGAAAGAAATGGGCGATATCGAAATGCTCAAGGGGGGTTTGCTTGCCTGGTTGCTCAGGTAAGAAGGAGGGGTTGTCGGTGACGTAGTCGATCACAGCAACATCATCGGTATCGGGGTCTACCGGAGAGAAGAGGGGGAAGAAACAGTAAATACAGAGCAAACAATGCATCACAAGGCATAACATGACGACAGGCAGAGCTAGGGTTGCCCTAACGTGGTACTACACATTGCAGACAGAGGGGGTAAACATCCGAGGATGAATTCCCGGTGTTAGGCGGATTCCGGACAGATGAAAGAGAGGGGACGGTTCCATGTTCAGCATGGTAGGGGCATGTGACAGGCGAATGGACCGCGCATTCGGATTCGTTGGATTTTTCTGCGCAACTTTCATATATAAAGTTTTTTGATCCGAGCTATGGTTTATTTTCTATTAATTTTCAAAGTTTTGAACAATTTCTGAAAATATAATAATTCGAGTTGACCAGGTTAGTTTGACTTGTCAAATGGAGAAGATGTGGCCCAAATGGCATAGGCTATACCTAAACTTATAATTAAAAACTATCCTAATCAAAAGAGGCCGACATATCATCTACACATTAGGCAATTTAGTGGACTAGTCTAATCCTAGAACTATCCTCTCTCTAATAAAATAAGTCAGCCAGAGACATAGCCGGATGTGCATGCTGTGCACACATGCACGGCCATGGCAAAGCAGCTTGGCGGCAGCAGCAAAAACGCAGCAGGAGGAAGTAGGGAAGAGCGGCATCAGCAAGCAGCAAAGCTGCAGCCGCGGCAAGGCAGATGTAGCACAACAGCGATACTTAGGAGCAGCAGTAGCAAGCGAGCAGTAGTAGTAGGCACCGGCAAGCGCATTAGCAGGCAGTGGCGCTACATGCAGTGGCAGCGGGCAGAGCAAGCAGTAGCAAGCAAGGCAGCAGCAATAGTAGCAAGAAGTAGAAGTAGGAAGCAGTCAAACGCAGCAGAGCTTCAACGGCAGCAGCGACAAGAGTTTGACGAAGGCGAGGCTGCGGCTTGAGTACGAGCACCGCAGAAGGGCGTCTGCCTAGCGGGGGGGGCTAGTGAAGCTACCGGCGGCGCACGAGAGCTAATGGTCACCGGGTTGTATGGCATCATCAAGTCCGCGCCTATGGTGGCCGGCCGCTCGGGATCGAGCGGTGGGGAGGATCTAGAGGACAGAACCGCATCGGGTAATAAGGGGAAAAGAGCAGAGGCTCACAGCGAATCGGAGGCGTGCTCGGGGAGGTCGGGGATTGCCGGAGCAGTGCGGATCAACGTCGGGTAGCGGTGGTCGTCGTCGGGGAAGAAGGCCGCGGCCGACGTCTTGGCGGCTCCCTGATCCAAATCAACAGGCGTAGACGATGTGGTGGCGGCCTCCCAGCTCTGATCCGGAGTTTTATTCGATGAGGTCGACCCCCGCAGAGCTTCTGGACATGGAGAGGCGGCGAGGGGTGTGCGGTGGCTACGCGTACAACGACGGCACGGCCATGGGCGCCTCGGGCATGAAGAAAACGAAGGGGGCAAGCGAGGAAGGAGGAATGGGTGACCTAGGGTTTGGTCGAGGGGGCTCTAGGGATGCTCTTGTCCACTCGGGGACCCGTGGGATGGCAGACACGGCGACATCGGCAGGGTGGATGGCCGCCACGCCATGCCCTTCTGTACAGAGATTGAAGGAAGGGAGAGATGGGCTGGGCTGGTACTATTCACGGTGGGCCAAAGTGCACGGGAGACATTCTTCTTTCTTTGTTGGTCAAACCTTTTGTCTCAGTTTTCCATTTACTTTAGGCACCTAAATGACATTAGATCTACAAGATACTGCACCTATAATTCAAATACAATATTTTGGGGGCTACACACAAGGTTCTATTTTAATTGGGAAAGTTTATACATTTGTTTACTTTGAAAAGGCCATTTTATTTACTGTTAGACCACTTATTAATTTACTAGGAATTTATTTGTGAGTCCAATAATGTTGGTTTCAACATGAAGATGATCAAGGGAATTTATAGAATTATTCAAACATTTTAGTTTTACCGATCGGAGAAATAGTAATTTCACTTGCAATTCAAATTTGGATTTGACTTAGATTTTTGGACAAGTGGCAATTTGCATAGTAATCCTCTGACATGGCCACCATTAGGGGGAGATTATTGTAGCATGACATTGGGGGTGTTACATGCGGCCTCCATGGTTATGGACAAGTCCTCCCGAGTTCGGGGTGAGACGGGGCTTCTGCTGAGCTCCAGAAGTGTACTTCCCCTGTCCATACTTCCTCTTGCGGTTCTCAATCTACTGCTGCTTCCCTTCAATCATAAGAGCCTTGTCTACCAACTTCTGGTAGTTGTTGAATGTTGCCACCATCAACTGCATGCTCATCTCATCATTTAGCCCTTCCATAAACTTCTCCTGCTTCGCGGCATCTGTGGCCACATCATCAGGGGCATAACAAGATAGCTTACTAAACTCATCTACGTACTGAGCCACAGTATGATTTCCCTGGCGCAAGTTGCAAAACTCACGCTTCTTCATGCTCATAGCTCAAGTGGATACGTGGGCTGTGCGGAATCCTTGCTGAAACTGCTCCCAAGTGACATTGGCTATAGGAAAAGTGGTTGTGTAATTCTCCCACCATGCGGCTGCTGGTCCATCCAATTGGTGTGCGGCAAAACGCACCTTCTCCGCATCTGTGCAACCTGCGGTGGTCAACTCCCTTCCTATCCTGTGCAGCCAATCATCAGCAACTATGGGCTCGGTGCTACTGGAAAACACCGGCGACTGCGGCCTCAAAAAATGGGCTAAGTTGTCAACTGGAGGTGGTGGCGGTGGGTTATTGTTGTTGTTGTTGTTGTTGCCTTGGTTCTGAACTAATATCTGCATCAAGGTATTCTGCTGGTGGATCAACTGAGTGAGCTCTGGTGGGAAAGCAAAACCGGGGTCACGTCTCGGAGGCATCTGATAGGTTTAGGGGGAAGAGTTTAGAATAGAATGAGGTCTAGTGAGAAAGCACTACACATATGCACATGAGACAAACACAATCATATCATATCACTCAATCAATCAAGCAAAGTCATATAAATGGTCTAGAACTATCATTAAAAGTGCTCGGACTACTACTATATACATGGGGAAAAACTACTAGTCATATGGTGGTCATCTAGAAATATTGCTCAGTGGAAGACTCCATGATATCCGCTCTAGCTTCGTCTTCATAGTCATCATCACTATCGTCGGGGTCAGAGTCGGTGTCGTCGATGATGATGTAGTTCTCCGGACAAGTGGAATCGTCGTCCTCTCCTCCTGGCGCGGGGTCTCCCATGAAAACTCCTAGCTTCCTTGTTAGCTCGTCATTCTTATCCACTAGTACGATGATTTCCTCCTCATAATCGTCGCGTGTAGCCTTGAGTTCCTCTTCTAGCTCGGCGATCCTAGTCATTGCCTTCTGCAGATCCACCATGCTTGCGCACATCTGGTTCTCCTGGCGTCGAATGTGCTCGTTTAACTCCTGGATGAATGCTGCAATGGATCTATCCCTCCTGGTGTTGATCATCTCCCATTGCTCGTCTCGGCGCCCACATATCTGGTATATAGTGTCCTTCAACTCTTGTTTGTAGACTTCTCCAATACGTCCCATAGCAATGTGGGCTGCCATGCTCTTGCCTAGATTCCAGGTGGGTGCATCAAAGAAAAACTCTATAGGATCCATAACTGGCGTGAATGTCCTTCCTGGAACTTGAACTCGAATCATCCAGCGCTCCTCTTCTGGTATAGTGGTGTTGTATGTCCCGGTGAAGCTTGGTATTCCAATGTTCAGGTACCTAGTGACTTCCTTCAAATGTCGTCCAAAAGGTGTGTCTTCATCCAGTTGTGCAAACTTGTTCCTCGTGTCCGCCATCCTAAAGAGTAGAAAATGGAGAGGAGTCAGAAATGAGTAGAGAAGAGTGATCTATAGCTTTTCTTAGTGGTCGTGTCCTACATTCAGCGTGTGCTCTGATACCATCTTGTAGCGACCCGACCTCAAACGGTCAAGTCTCTGTGCTTCAGTGTCATCCCTGGATCGGTAATGCTGACACACACATTACTCGAAGGATTTATAACAGAGTAGCAATCACACACTTATTACATTGAATGTCTCAAAAGAGAACTTATTACAATAAATATGGCTTAAGGCCATCTAAAACGATAATAGCGGAAGACTTGGAAGATAAAGTGAGTCCATCAACTCCAACGACATAGCTGAGTGCATGACAAACGACCTATCGCGTCTTACTCCTCATCTGAAAAGTCTGCAACATAATACGTTGCAGGCCGAAAACGGGTCAGCACATGGAATATGCTGGCAATGTAACACAGTAGAGCAATGAATAGATAAATGCTATCACTACATGCATATATGGCTGGTGGAGGCTCTATGGTTATATGGTTTTTGCGAAAAGCCAATTTTTTCCTACAACAAAGGAATATATTTTACTTAACTATCATGGTAGTTGAAACACTGAGAATGGTACCCCCATCTCAATCCCAATTAAAAGTAATTATCATCCCAACAAATTAAATTAGAGTGATGAGATACAGTAGGATAATCCAAGTACTAGATACTCAAGACGTCCATAAACGGGGACACGACTAACCATGATTAGTTTGTACACTCTGCAGAGGTTTGCGCACTTTTCCCCACAAGACTCAATTTCTCTGTTATATTCCTCGCACTGCACGGTGTTTGAGAAATGTATGACCGAGACACAGTCTTTCAGAAGCATTAACTCCTTACTCTGGGTGGACAGTTACACCTACTTTCCCTCTACATCTGCTAGCCCACCACTGAAAGAGGTCACACAACATACTCAACTATGCCAGAGCCCATAATGGCTTGTGGATGCACATGGAATTTTCTAGCATGAATAATCTTTTGATCCCTTTGAGCCTGGGTGGCGGACCGTAGGAGGATCACACGGTATATTCCCGGGATCTCCTAGGAAAACACTGGTATATCCCCAGGTGCCCAAAACAAGCAATCCACCCAGATGTGTATTAAAGTTGCCACCTTAAGTTGAACCATTAATTAACAATCTCACATCTGTCATGGATACACTCAAACCCAATCCACGTCTACGAGCATAGCATAGCAATATAAGCATAACATAGAAGTAACTCCCAGGGTTTGATAATAAAACATGGCAATAGGTTCTACCTCATCATCTACTTCCCAATAGCCACACGTTAATCACATCCTAATCATGCAATGTTTGGGGATTGGAACTAATGCATAAAAACTGGGTATGAAAGAAATATGATCAATGTGTTACTTGCCTTGCTGATGATCCGCAAAACCTAGAGACTCGTAGTAGCAGGCTTCGCACTTCGGGTGTTCTATCGCAAACAAACAATAGCATACATAAGAAATCAAGCAAAGATGCATGGGTAAATCTCAAATAAGAAGATCTAACTAGAAAGTTCAACTAAAGAACTCTGGTTTGCAAAAAGAATCAAATCAAACAGGGCAACAAAACACAAATTGCGAAAGAAACAAGATCCGATTACTAATCTGGACTAAAGTCAAATTTTACAGTACCAAAATCTTGTTCAAGTTGGTTAAACGGAAATAGGGTTTCAAGACAAAGATCCAGGCGCTTGAATCACCTGATTCCGATAAACGAGCAAAAAGATAAACTAAAACGAAAATCGGGTCAGAAATAGTGATCAAAAATAATCACAAAAAACCCTGGAAACAGAAAAACTGATGAACAGGCTAACGAACGAACCTTCGCCATATGCGGTTAACGGGTGAAAACCGTTCGTTAAAACGAACGTACGAATGGGCGTACGCTAAATAACTAAATCGGGGAAAAAATAAAACCATTCTAAATAAAAATAAACGAGGGTTTCTAAAAAAACCATACGGTTTTCTAATGAAAACAGGTGGCTACCTCGGGACGCGTGACGGCGGTGGTGGCGGGCAACTCCGGCGAGGCGGCGTCCCGCGGTGCTGGTCGGTGGCGCGGTGGTGGCGGCGAGTGGATCGAGGCGCGCGGTGGCTAGGGTTCGGGAGGCGCGGGGCTAGGCTGGGGCGGCTCGGTGTCTCGGGCTTTAAAGGCACGGCCGGGTCGGTGTCCCAGGCGGACACGACCCGGTAAGGTCGGTTCGTTTTTTTAAATAATCCAATGCGCAGAAAAACGAAGAAAAGAAATACTAAATGGACTCCAAAATTCCTAAAATAAATTTTCCCCGTCCTCTAAAAATACGCTAGATAAGGTGAACATTTATTTAGGCCTCCAATGCAATTTTGAAAAACGAAATTTTTACTAATTCAAATAAAATAGCAATAAAACCCCAAATAAAAATACAAATTGATTTTCATATTTCCCCCGAATATTTCATTTATTTTGGAGAAGTCATATTATCTCCTCTCATATATTTTGATATGGAATATTTTCGGGGAGAATAATTAACTAAAACCAAGCTGATCCTTGTTTCCATATTTGATAAAATTCAAATATGACAAACAGTGAAATTCCCAACTCTCTCCGAGGGTCCTTGAGTTGCTTAGAATTTCGAGGATCGCAAAACGGAAATGCAATCAAATATGGTATGCATGAATGACCTATGTATAACATTCCAAATTGAAAATTTGGGATGTTACAGCACACAACCAGGATCAAGAGAATTAAACCATGTTTTAGCATCACCCTTTAATGAGAACGGAAACAACTTAAGGATAAAGTAATAGCGAGTTTTCTCATCATGAGTAAACAGGGTGGTTATATCATTTACTTTAGTAAGATGTGCCACAACAGTTTCAGATTCATAGCCATAAAAAGGATCAGATCCAACCAAAGTAATTAACTCAGGATCGACAGAGAAATCATAATCCTTATCAGTAATAAAGATAGGTGAACACAGTAAAAAAAAAGATAGGTGAAGTAGCAAAAGCAGGGTCATATTTCTTCTAGCATTCAAAGACTTTTCTTTAATCTTAGCTAATAATTTCTTAAGATCGGATCTATCAATGCAAGCAAGAAAGTCTCTAGCAGTTTCTTCATCCATAATATCACCCTCAGGCACAACAGGCAATTCATATTTAGGGGGAAGAATCTTCATCATCACTTTCACCAATATTATCAGTTCCAATAATTTCATTCTCTCTAACCCTAGCAAGTTGTTCATCAAGAAATTCACCTAGTGGCATAGTATTATCAAGCATAGAAGTAGTTTCATCATAAGTATCATGCAAAGCAGAAGTGGCATCGTCAATAGCACGCGACGTATCAGAATGAATAGCAGGTGTAGGTGTCGCAAGTTTACTCAAAACAGAAGGTGAATCAAGTGCAGGGCTAGATGGCAGTTCCTTACCTCCCCTTGTAGTTGAGGGAAAAATCTTGGTTCTTTTATCTTTCAAGTTCTTCATAGTGATCAACAGATATAAATCCCAAGTGACTCAAAGAATAGACTATGCTCCCTGGCAACGGCGGCAGAAAATAGTCTTGATAACCCACAAGTATAGGGGATCGCAACAGTTTTCGAGGGTAGAGTAGTCAACCCAAATTTATTGATTCGACACAAGGGGAGCCAAAGAATATTCTCAAGTATTAGCAGCTGAGTTGTCAATTAAACCACACCTCGAATATTAATATCTGCAGCAAAGTATTTAGTAGCAAAGTAATATGATAGTAGAGGTAACGGCGGCAAAAATAACGGTAGCAGTTTTGGTTTTATAGTGATTGTAACAGTAGCAACGGAAAAGTAAATAAGCGAAGAACAATATAAGAAAAGCTTGTAGGCAATGGATCAGTGATGGATAATTATGTAGGATGTGATTCCTCATGCAACGGTTATAACATAGGGTGACACAGAACTAGCTCCAGTTCATCACTGTAATGTTGGCATGTATTCCAAATATAGTCATACATGCTTATGGAAAATAACGTGCATGACATCTTTTGTCCTACCCTCCCGTGGCAGCGGGGTCCTATTGGAAACTAAGGGATATTAAGGCCTCCTTTTAATAGAGTACCGGACCAAAGCATTAACACTTAGTGAATACATGAACTCCTCAAACTACGGTCATCACCGGTAAGTATCCTGATTATTGTCACTTCGGGGTTAACGGATCATAACACATAATAGGTGACTATAGACTTGCAAGATAGGATCAAGAACTCACATATATTGTGTTGGAAATATGCCCTAGAGGCAATAATAAATTAGTTATTATTATATTTCCTTGTTCATGATAATTGTTTATTATCCATGCTAGAATTGTATTGATAGGAAACTCAAATACATGTGTGGATACATAGACAACACCATGTCCCTAGTAAGCCTCTAGTTGACTAGCTCGTTGATCAATAGATGGTTACGGTTTCCTGACCATGGACATTGGATGTCATTGATAACGGGATCACATCATTAGGAGAATGATGTGATGGACAAGACCCAATCCTAAGCATAACACTAGATCGTGTAGTTCGTATGCTAAAGCTTTTCTAATGTCAAGTATCATTTCCTTAGACCATGAGATTGTGCAACTCCCGGATACCGTAGGAGTGCTTTGGGTGTGTCAAACGTCACAACGTAACTGGGTGGCTATAAAGGTACACTACAGGTATCTCCGAAATTGTCTGTTGGGTTGGCATGAATCGAGACTGGGATTTGTCACTTCGTGTGACGGAGAGGTATCTCTGGGCCCACTCGGTAGGACATCATCATAATGTGCACAATGTGATCAAGGAGTTGATCACGGGATGATGTGTTACGGAACGAGTAAAGAGACTTGCCGGTAATGAGATTGAACAAGGTATCGGGATACCGACGATCGAATCTCGGGCAAGTATCGTACCGCTAGACAAAGGGAATTGTATACGGGATTGATTAAGTCCTTGACATCGTGGTTCATCCGATGAGATCATCGTGGAACATGTGGGAGCCAACATGGGTATCCAGATCCCGCTGTTGGTTATTGACCGGAGAGTCATCTTAGTCATGTCTGCATGTCTCCCGAACCCGTAGGGTCTACACACTTAAGGTTCGGTGACGCTAGGGTTATAGAGATATTAGTATGCGGTAACCCGAAAGTTGTTCGGAGTCCCGGATGAGATCCGGGACGTCACGAGGAGTTCCGGAATGGTCCGAAGGTAAAGAATTATATATAGGAAGTGCTATTTCGGCCATCGGGACAAGTTTCGGGGTCACTGGTATTGTACCGAGACCACCGGAAGGGTCCCGGGGGTCCACCTGGTGGGGCCACCTACCCCGGGGGCCACATGGGCTGTAGGGGGTGCGCCTTGGCCTATATGGGCCAAGGGCACCAGCCCCAAGAGGCCCATGCACCAAGAGAAGAGGGGAAAGGAAGAGTCCTAAAGGGGGAAGGCACCTCCGAGGTGCCTTGGGGAGGAGGGACTCCTCCCTAGCCGCACCCTTCCTTGGAGGAAGGGCCAAGGCTGTGCCCTCCCCCTCTCCCTTGGCCCTATATATAGTGGGGGGAAGGGAGCGCAAGCATACCTAAGCCCTGGCGCCTCCCTCTCCCTCCCATGACACATCTCCCTCCTCCCGCGGCGCTTGGCGAAGCCCTGTTGGAATCCCGCTACTTCCACCACCACGCCGTCGTGCTGCTGGATCTCCATCAACCTCTCCTCCCCCTTGCTGGATCAAGAAGGAGGAGACGTTGCTGCTCCGTACGTGTGTTGAACGCGGAGGTGCCGTCCGTTCGGTGCTAGGATCATCGGTGATTTGGATCACGATGAGTACGACTCCATCAACCCCGTTCTCTTGAATGCTTCCGCACGCGATCTACAAGGGTATGTAGATCCACTCCTCCCTCGTTGCTAGATGACTCCATAGATTGATCTTGGTGACACGTAGGAAAATTTTGAATTATTGCTACGTTTCCCAACAGTGGCATCATGAGCTAGGTCTATGCGTAATTTCTATGCACGAGTAGAACACAAAGTAGCTGTGGGCGTTGATTTTGTTCAATATGCTTACCGTTACTAGTCCAATCTTGATTCGGTGGCATTGTGGGATGAAGCGGCCCGGACCGACCTTACACGTACTCTTACGTGAGACTGGTTCCACCGACTGACATGCACTAGTTGCATAAAGGTGGCTAGCGGGTGTCTGTCTCTCCCACTTTAGTCGGATCGGATTCGATGAAAAGGGTCCTTATGAAGGGTAAATAGCAATTGGCATATCACGTTGTGGTTTTTGCGTAGGTAAGAAACGTTCTTGCTAGAAACCCATAGCAGCCATGTAAAACATGCAAACAACAATTAGAGGACGTCTAACTTGTTTTTGCAGGGTATGCTATGTGATGTGATATGGCCAAAAGGATGTGATGAATGATATATGTGATGTATGAGATTGATCATGTTCTTGTAATAGGAATCACGACTTGCATGTCGATGAATATGACAACCGGCAGGAGCCATAGGAGTTGTCTTAATTTATTTATGACCTGCGTGTCAACATAAACGTCATGTAATTACTTTACTTTATTGCTAACCGTTAGTTGTAGTAGTAGAAGTAATAATTGGAGAGACAACTTCATGAAGACACGATGATGGAGATCATGATGATGGAGATCATGGTGTCATGCCGGTGACAAGATGATCATGGAGCCCCAAGATGGAGATCAAAGGAGCTATATGATATTGGCCATATCATGTCACTATTATTTGATTGCATGTGATGTTTATCATGTTTTTGCATCTTGTTTGCTTAGAACGATGGTAGTAAATAAGATGATCCCTCATTAAAATTTCAAGAAAGTGTTCCCCCTAACTGTGCACCGTTGCGAAAGTTCGTCGTTTCGAAGCACCACGTGATGATCGGGTGTGATAGATTCATACCCGAAACACTTAGGTTGACTTGACGAGCCTAGCATGTACAGACATGGCCTCGGAACACAAGAGACCGAAAGGTCGAGCATGAGTCGTATAGAAGATACGATCAACATCAAGATGTTCACCGATGTTGACTAGTCCGTCTCACGTGATGATCGGACACGGCCTAGTTGACTCGGATCATGTAATCACTTAGATGACTAGAGGGATGTCTATCTGAGTGGGAGTTCATAAGATGAACTTAATTATCCTGAACATAGTCAAAAGGTCTTCGCAAATTATGTCGTAGCTCGCACTTCAGTTCTACTGTTTAGTTATGTTCCTAGAGAAAATTTAGTTGAAAGTTGATAGTAGCAATTATGCGGACTAGGTCCGTAAACTGAGGATTGTCCTCATTGCTTCATAGAAGGCTTATGTCCTTAATGCACCGCTCAGTGTGCTGAACCTCGAACGTTGTCTATGGATGTTGCGAACATCTGACATACACATTTTGATTACTACGTGATAGTTCAGTTACACGGCTTGGAGTTGAGGCACCGAAGACGTTTTGAAACGTCGCGAAACATATGAGATGTTTCGAGGGCTGAAATTGGGATTTCAGGCTCGTGCCCACGTCAAGAGGTATAAGACCTCCGACGATTTTCTTAGCCTACAAACTAAGGAGAAAAGCTCAATTGTTGAGCTTGTGCTCAGATTGTCTGAGTACAACAATCATTTGAATCGAGTGGGAGTTGATCTTCCAGATAAGAAAGTGATGTTTCTCCGAAGTCATTACCACCAAGCTGCTTGAGCTTCGTGATGAACTATAATATATCAGGGACATATATGATGATCCTTGAGATATTCGCGATGTTTGACACCACAAAAGTAGAGATCAAGAAGGAGCATCAATTGTTGATGGTTGGTGAAACCACTAGTTTCAAGAAGGGCAAGGGCACGAAGGGATACTTCATGAAACGGCAATTCAGCTGCTGCTCTAGTGAAGAAACCCAAGGTTGAACCCAAACCCGAGACTAAGTGCTTCTGTAATAAGAGGAACAGCCACTAGAGCAGAATTACCCTAGATACTTGGTAGATGAGAAGGCTGGCAAAGTCAACAGAAGTATATTGGATATACATTGTGTTAATGTGTACTTTACTAGTACTCCTAGTAGCACCAGGGTATTAGAAACCGGTTCGGTTGCTAAGTGTTAGTAACTCGAAACTAAAGGCTACGGAATAAACGGAGACTAGCTAAAGGTGAGCTGACGATATGTGTTGGAAGTGTTTCCAGGGTTGATATGATCAAGCATCGCATGCTCCCTATACCATCGAGATTGGTATTAAAACCTAAATAATTGTTATTTGGTGTTTGCATTGAGCATAGACATGATTGGATTATGTCTATCGCAATACGGTTATTCATTTAAAGAGAATAATGGTTACTCTTATTTGAATAATACCTTCAAATGGTCTTACACCTGAAATGAATGGTTTATTGAATCTCGATCGTAGTGATACACATGTTCATGCCAAAAGATAGTAATGATAGTACCACCTACTTGTGGCACTGCCACTTAAGTCATATCGGTATAAAACGCATGAAGAAGCTCCATGTTGATGGATCTTTGGGCTCACTCGTTTTTTGAAAGGTTTGAGACATGCGAACCATGTCTATTGGTGTATATGCATGAAGAAACTCCATGCAAATGGACCGTTTGGACTCACTTGATTTTGAATCACTTGAGACATGCAAATCATACCACATGGGCAAGATGACTGAAAGCCTCGTTTTTTAGTAAAATGGAACTAGAAAGCAACTTGTTGGAAGTAATACATTTTGATGTGTGCAGTCCAATGAGTGCTAAGGCGTGTAGTGGACATCGTTATGTTCTTACTTCACAGATGGTTTGAGTAGATGTTGAGTACATTTACTTGATGAATCACGAGTCTGAATTATTGAAAGGTTCAAGTAATTTCAGGGTGAAGTTGAAAGATCGTCATGACAAGAGGATAAAAGATCTATGATATGATCATAGAGATGAATATCTGAATTACGAGTTTGGCACAGAATTAAGACATTGTGGAAATTGTTTCACAACTAATACAGCCTGGAACACCGTAGTGTGATGTCCGAACATCATAACTGCACCCTATTGGATATGATGCATACCATGATGTCTCTTATCGAATTACCACGATAGTTTATGGGTTAGGCATTAAAGGCAACCATATTCACTTTAAATAGGGCACCACGTAATTCCGATGAGATGACACCGTATGAACTATGGTTTAGGGAAACCTAAGCTGTCATTTCTTAAAAGTTTGGGGCTGCGACGCTTATGTGAAAAAGTTTCAGGCTGATAAGCTCGAACCCAAAGTGGATAAATGCATCTTCATAGGACACCCAAAAAAGTTGGGTATACCTCCTGTCCCAGATTCGAAAGCAATAAGGGATTGTTTCTAGAATCGGGTTCTTTCTCGAGGAAAAGTTTCTCTCGAAAGAATTGAGTGGGAGGATGGTGGAGACTTGATGAGGTTATTGAACCGTCTCTTCAACTAGTGTGTGACAGGGCACAGGGAGTTGTTCCTGTGGCACCTACACCAATTGAAGTGGAAGCTTATGATAGTGATCATGAAACTTCAGATCAAGTCACTACCAAACCTCGTGGGATGACAAGGATGTGTACTACTTCAGAGTGGTACGTAATCCTGTCTTGGAAGTCATGTTGCTAGACAACAATGAACCTACGAGCTATGGAGAAGCGGTGGTGGGCCTGGATTCCGATAAATGGCTCGAGGCCATAAATCCGAGAGAGGATCCATGTATGAAAACAAAGTGTAGACTTTGGCAGAACAGCTCGATGGTCATAAGGCTGTTGAGTGTAGATGGATTTTAAAAGGAAGACGGACAATGATGGTAAATGTCAGCATTAAGAAAGCTCGACTTGTCGTTAAGATGTTTTCCGACAAGTTCAAGGAGTTGACTATGATGAGACTTTCTCACTCGTAGCGATGCTAAGAGTCTGTTGGAATTATATTAGCGATTACTGCATTATTTATGAAATCTTGCAGATAGGATGTCAAAACATTGTTTCCTCGACGTTTTTTGAGGAAAGGTTGTATGTGATACAAACCGGAAGGTTTTGTCAATCTTGAAAGATGCTAATAAGTATGCAAAGCTCCAGCAATCCTTCTAGGGACTGGAGTAAGCATCTCGGAGTTGGAATGTATGCTTTGATGATGATCAAAGATTTTGGGTGTATACAAAGTTTATGAGAAACTTGTATTTCCAAAGAAGTGAGTGGGAGCACTATAGAATTTCTGATGAGTATATGTTGTTGACACATTATGGATCAGAAATGATGTAGAATTTCTGGAAAGCATATAGGGTTATTTGGAAAGTGTTTTTCAATGGAAAGCCTGGATTAAGCTACTTGAACATTGAGCATCAAGATCTATAAGGATAGATCAAAACGCTTAATGGTACTTTCAAATGAGCACATACCTTGACATGATCTTGAAGGTGTTCAAGATGGACCAGTCAAAGAAGGAGTTCTTGCCTGAGTTGTAAGGTATGAAGTTAAGACTTAAAGCTTGACCATGGCAGAATAGAGAGAAAGGACGAAGGTCGTCCCCTATGCTTAAGACATAGGCTCTACAGTATGCTATGCTGTGTACCGCACCTGAAATGTGCCTTGCCATGAGTCAGTCAAGGGGTACAAGAGTGATCTAAGAATGGATCACAAGACAACGGTCAAAGTTATCCTTAGTAAATAGTGGACTAAGGAATTTTCTCGATTATGGAGGTGGTAAAAGAGTTCGCCGTAAAGGGTTACGCCGATGCAAACTTTGACACTAATCCAGATTATTCTGAGTAGTAAACTGGATTCGTATAGTAGAACAGTTATTTGGAATAGCTCCAAATGTAGCGTAGTAGTTGCATCTACAAGATGACATAGAGATTTGCGAAGTACATACGGATCTGAAAGATTCAGACCCGTTGACTATAACATCTTTCACAAGCATAACATGATCAAACCCAGAACTCATCGAGTGTTAATCACATGGTAATGTGAACTAGATTATTGACTCTAGTAAACTCTTTGGGTGTTAGTCACATGGGGATGTGACCTTGAGTGTTAATCACATATCGATGTGAACTGGATTATTGACTCTAGTGCAAGTGGGAGACTGTTGGAAATATGCCCTAGAGGCAATAATAAATTAGTTATTATTATATTTCCTTGTTCATGATAATCGTTTATTATCCATGCTAGAATTGTATTGATAGGAAACTCAGATACATGTGTGGATACATAGACAACACCATGTCCCTAGTAAGCCTCTAGTTGACTAGCTCGTTGATCAATAGATGGTTACGGTTTCCTGACCATGGACATTGGATGTCATTGATAACGGGATCACATCATTAGGAGAATGATGTGATGGACAAGACCCAATCCTAAGCATAGCACTAGATCGTGTAGTTCGTATGCTAAAGCTTTTCTAATGTCAAGTATCATTTCCTTAGACCATGAGATTGTGCAACTCCCGGATACCGTAGGAGTGCTTTGGTTGTGCCAAACGTCACAACGTAACTGGGTGGCTATAAAGGTACACTACAGGTATCTCCGAAAGTGTCTGTTGGGTTGGCACGAATCGAGACTGGGATTTGTCACTCCGTGTGACGGAGAGGTATCTCTAGGCCCACTCGGTAGGACATCATCATAATGTGCACAATGTGATCAAGGAGTTGATCACGGGATGATGTGTTACGGAACGAGTAAAGAGACTTGCCGGTAACAAGATTGAACAAGGTATCGGAATACCGACGATCGAATCTCGGGCAAGTATCGTACCGCTAGACAAAGGGAATTGTATACGGGATTGATTAAGTCCTTGACATCGTGGTTCATCCGATGAGATCATCGTGGAACATGTGGGAGCCAACATGGGTATCCAGATCCCGCTGTTGGTTATTGACCGGAGAGTCATCTCGGTCATGTCTGCATGTCTCCCGAACCCGTACGGTCTACACACTTAAGGTTCGGTGACGCTAGGGTTATAGAGATATTAGTATGCGGTAACCCGAAAGTTGTTCGGAGTCCCGGATGAGATCCCGGACGTCACGAGGAGTTCCGAAATGGTCCGGAGGTAAATAATTATATATAGGAAGTGCTATTTCGGCCATCGGGACAAGTTTCGGGGTCACCGGTATTGTACCGGGACCACCGGAAGGGTCCCGGGGGTCCACCGGGTGGGGCCACCTGCCCCGGGGGGCCACATGGGCTGTAGGGGGTGCACCTTGGCTTATATGGGCCAAGGGCACCAGCCCCAAGAGGCCCATGCGCCAAGAGAAGAGGGGAAAGGAAGAGTCCTAAAGGGGGAAGGCACCTCCGAGGTGCCTTGGGGAGGAGGGACTCCTCCCTAGCCGCACCCTTCCTTGGAGGAAGGGCCAAGGCTATGCTGTCCCCCTCTCCCTTGGCCCTATATATAGTGGGGGGAAGGGAGCGCAACCATACCTAAGCCCTGGCGCCTCCCTCTCCCTCCCATGACACATCTCCCTCCTCCCGCGGCGCTTGGCGAAGCCCTGTTGGAATCCCGCTACTTCCACCACCACACCGTCGTGCTGCTGGATCTCCATCAACCTCTCCTCCCCCTTGCTGGATCAACAAGGAGGAGACGTCACTGCTCCTTACGTGTGTTGAATGCGGAGGTGCCGTCGGCGCTAGGATCATCGGTGATTTGGATCACGACGAGTACGACTCCATCAACCCCGTTCTCTTGAATGCTTCCGCGCGCGATCTACAAGGGTATGTAGATCCACTCCTCCCTCGTTGCTAGATGACTCCATAGATTGATCTTGGTGACACGTAGGAAAATTTTGAATTATTGCTACGTTTCCCAACAATGGCATCATGAGCTAGGTCTATGCGTAATTTCTATGCACGAGTAGAACACAAAGTAGTTGTGGGCGTTGATTTTGTTCAATATGCTTACCGTTACTAGTCCAATCTTGATTCGGTGGCATTGTGGGATGAAGCGGCCCGGACCGACCTTACACGTACTCTTACGTGAGACTGGTTCCACCGACTGACATGCACTAGTTGCATAAAGGTGGCTAGCGGGTGTCTGTCTCTCCCACTTTAGTCGGATCGGATTCGATGAAAAGGGTCCTTATGAAGGGTAAATAGCAATTGGCATATCATGTTGTGGTTTTTGCGTAGGTAAGAAATGTTCTTGCTAGAAACCCATAGCAGCCACGTAAAACATGCAAACAACAATTAGAGGACGTCTAACTTGTTTTTGCAGGGTATGCTATGTGATGTGATATGGCCAAAAGGATGTGATGAATGATATATGTGATGTATGAGATTGATCATGTTCTTGTAATAGGAATCACAACTTGCATGTCGATGAATATGACAACCGGTAGGAGCCATAGGAGTTGTCTTAATTTATTTATGACCTGCGTGTTAACATAAACGTCATGTAATTACTTTACTTTATTGCTAACCGTTAGCTGTAGTAGTAGAAGTAATAATTGGAGAGACAACTTCATGAAGACATGATGATGGAGATCATGATGATGGAGATCATGGTGTCATGCCGGTGACAAGATGATCATGGAGCCCCAAGATGGAGATCAAAGGAGCTATATGATATTGGCCATATCATGTCACTATTATTTGATTGCATGTGATGTTTATCATGTTTTTGCATCTTGTTTGCTTAGAACGATGGTAGTAAATAAGATGATCCCTCATTAAAATTTCAAGAAAGTGTTCCCCCTAACTATGCACCGTTGCGAAAGTTCGTCGTTTCGAAGCACCACGTGATGATCGGGTGTGATAGATTCTTACGTTCACATACAACGGGTGTAAGACAAATTTACACACCCGAAACACTTAGGTTGACTTGACGAGCCTAGCATGTACAGACATGGCCTCGGAACACAAGAGACCGAAAGGTCGAGCATGAGTTGTATAGAAGATACGATCAACATGAAGATGTTCACCGATGTTGACTAGTCCGTCTCATGTGATGATCGGACACGGCCTAGTTGACTCGGATCATGTAATCACTTAGATGACTAGAGGGATGTCTATCTGAGTGGGAGTTCATAAGATGAACTTAATTATCCTGAACATAGTCAAAAGGTCTTCGCAAATTATGTCGTAGCTCGCACTTCAGTTCTACTGTTTAGTTATGTTCCTAGAGAAAATTTAGTTGAAAGTTGATAGTAGCAATTATGCGGACTAGGTCCGTAAACTGAGGATTGTCCTCATTGCTTCATAGAAGGCTTATGTCCTTAATGCACCGCTCAGTGTGCTGAACCTCGAACGTTGTCTATGGATGTTGCGAACATCTGACATACACATTTTGATAACTACGTGATAGTTCAGTTACACGGCTTGGAGTTGAGGCACCGAAGACGTTTTGAAACGTCGCGAAACATATGAGATGTTTCGAGGGCTGAAATTGGGATTTCAGGCTCGTGCCCACGTCAAGAGGTATAAGACCTCCACGATTTTCTTAGCCTACAAACTAAGGAGAAAAGCTCAATTGTTGAGCTTGTGCTCAGATTGTCTGAGTACAACAATCATTTGAATCGAGTGGGAGTTGATCTTCCAGATAAGAAAGTGATGTTTCTCCGAAGTCATTACCACCAAGTTGCTTGAGCTTCGTGATGAACTATAATATATCAGGGACATATATGATGATCCTTGAGATATTCGCGATGTTTGACACCACAAAAGTAGAGATCAAGAAGGAGCATCAATTGTTGATGGTTGGTGAAACCACTAGTTTCAAGAAGGGCAAGGGCACGAAGGGATACTTCATGAAACGGCAATTCAGCTGCTGCTCTAGTGAAGAAACCCAAGGTTAAACCCAAACCCGAGACTAAGTGCTTCTGTAATAAGAGGAACAGCCACTAGAGCAGAATTACCCTAGATACTTGGTAGATGAGAAGGCTGGCAAAGTCAACAGAAGTATATTGGATATACATTGTGTTAATGTGTACTTTACTAGTACTCCTAGTAGCACCAGGGTATTAGAAACCGGTTCGGTTGCTAAGTGTTAGTAACTCGAAACTAAAGGCTACGGAATAAACGGAGACTAGCTAAAGGTGAGCTGACGATATGTGTTGGAAGTGTTTCCAGGGTTGATATGATCAAGCATCGCACGCTCCCTATACCATCGAGATTGGTATTAAAACCTAAATAATTGTTATTTGGTGTTTGCATTGAGCATAGACATGATTGGATTATGTCTATCGCAATACGGTTATTCATTTAAAGAGAATAATGGTTACTCTTATTTGAATAATACCTTCAAATGGTCTTACACCTGAAATGAATGGTTTATTGAATCTCGATCGTAGTGATACACATGTTCATGCTAAAAGATAGTAATGATAGTACCACCTACTTGTGGCACTGCCACTTAAGTCATATCGGTATAAAACGCATGAAGAAGCTCCATGTTGATGGATCTTTGGGCTCACTCGTTTTTTGAAAGGTTTGAGACATGCGAACCATGTCTATTGGTGTATATGCATGAAGAAACTCCATGCAAATGGACCGTTTGGACTCACTTGATTTTGAATCACTTGAGACATGCAAATCATACCACATGGGCAAGATGACTAAAAGCCTCTTTTTTAGTAAAATGGAACTAGAAAGCAACTTGTTGGAAGTAATACATTTTGATGTGTGCAGTCCAATGAGTGCTGAGGCGTGTAGTGGACATCGTTATGTTCTTACTTCACAGATGGTTTGAGTAGATGTTGAGTACATTTACTTGATGAATCACGAGTCTGAATTATTGAAAGGTTCAAGTAATTTCAGGGTGAAGTTGAAAGATCATCATGACAAGAGGATAAAAGATCTATGATATGATCATAGAGATGAATATCTGAATTACGAGTTTGGCACAGAATTAAGACATTGTGGAAATTGTTTCACAACTAATACAGCCTGGAACACCGTAGTGTGATGTCCGAACATCATAATTGCACCCTATTGGATATGATGCATACCATGATGTCTCTTATCGAATTACCACGATAGTTTATGGGTTAGGCATTAAAGGCAACCACATTCACTTTAAATAGGGCACCACGTAATTCCGATGAGAAGACACTGTATGAACTATGGTTTAGGGAAACCTAAGCTGTCATTTCTTAAAAGTTTGGGGCTGCGACGCTTATGTAAAAAAGTTTCAGGCTGATAAGCTCGAACCCAAAGTGGATAAATGCATCTTCATAGGACACCCAAAAAAGTTGGGTATACCTCCTGTCTCAGATTCGAAAGCAATAAGGGATTGTTTCTAGAATCGGGTTCTTTCTCGAGGAAAAGTTTCTCTCGAAAGAATTGAGTGGGAGGATGGTGGAGATTTGATGAGGTTATTGAACCGTCTCTTCAACTAGTGTGTGACAGGGCACAGGGAATTGTTCCTGTGGCACCTACACCAATTGAAGTGGAAGCTTATGATAGTGATCATGAAACTTCAGATCAAGTCACTACCAAACCTCATGGGATGACAAGGATGTGTACTACTTCAGAGTGGTACGTAATCCTGTCTTGGAAGTCATGTTGCTAGACAACAATGAACCTACGAGCTATGGAGAAGCGGTGGTGGGCCTGGATTCCGATAAATGGCTCGAGGCCATAAATCCGAGAGAGGATCCATGTATGAAAACAAAGTGTAGACTTTGGCAGAACAGCTCGATGGTCGTAAGGCTGTTGAGTGCAGATGGATTTTAAAAGGAAGACGGACAATGATGGTAAATGTCACCATTAAGAAAGCTCGACTTGTCGTTAAGATGTTTTCCGACAAGTTCAAGGAGTTGACTACGATGAGACTTTCTCACTCGTAGCGATGCTAAGAGTTTGTTTGAATTATATTAGCGATTACTGCATTATTTATGAAATCTTGCAGATAGGATGTCAAAACATTGTTTCCTCGATGTTTTTTGAGGAAAGGTTGTATGTGATACAAACCGGAAGGTTTTGTCAATCCTGAAAGATGCTAATAAGTATGCAAAGCTCCAGCAATCCTTCTAGGGACTGGAGTAAGCATCTCGGAGTTGGAATGTATGCTTTGATGATGATCAAAGATTTTGGGTGTATACAAAGTTTATGAGAAACTTGTATTTCCAAAGAAGTGAGTGGGAGCACTATAGAATTTCTGATGAGTATATGTTGTTGACACATTATGGATCAGAAATGATGTAGAATTTCTGGAAAGCATATAGGGTTATTTGGAAAGTGTTTTTCAATGGAAAGCCTGGATTAAGCTACTTGAACATTGAGCATCAAGATCTATAAGGATAGATCAAAACGCTTAATGGTACTTTCAAATGAGCACATACCTTGACATGATCTTGAAGGTGTTCAAGATGGACCAGTCAAAGAAGGAGTTCTTGCCTGAGTTGTAAGGTATGAAGTTAAGACTTAAAGCTCGACCACGGCAGAATAGAGAGAAAGGACGAAGGTCGTCCCCTATGCTTAAGACATAGGCTCTACAGTATGCTATGCTGTGTACCGCACCTGAAATGTGCCTTGCCATGAGTCAGTCAAGGGGTACAAGAGTGATCTAAGAATGGATCACAAGACAACGGTCAAAGTTATCCTTAGTAACTAGTGGACTAAGGAATTTTCTCGATTATGGAGGTGGTAAAAGAGTTCGCCGTAAAGGGTTACGCCGATGCAAACTTTGACACTAATCCAGATTATTCTGAGTAGTAAACTGGATTCGTATAGTAGAACAGTTATTTGGAATAGCTCCAAATGTAGCGTAGTAGTTGCATCTACAAGATGACATAGAGATTTGCGAAGTACATACGGATCTGAAAGATTCAGACCCGTTGACTATAACATCTTTCACAAGCATAACATGATCAAACCCAGAACTCATCGAGTGTTAATCACATGGTAATGTGAACTAGATTATTGACTCTAGTAAACTCTTTGGGTGTTAGTCACATGGGGATGTGACCTTGAGTGTTAATCACATATCGATGTGAACTGGATTATTGACTCTAGTGCAAGTGGGAGACTGTTGGAAATATGCCCTAGAGGCAATAATAAATTAGTTATTATTATATTTCCTTGTTCATGATAATCGTTTATTATCCATGCTAGAATTGTATTGATAGGAAACTCAGATACATGTGTGGATACATAGACAACACCATGTCCCTAGTAAGCCTCTAGTTGACTAGCTCGTTGATCAATAGATGGTTACGGTTTCCTGACCATGGACATTGGATGTCATTGATAACGGGATCACATCATTAGGAGAATGATGTGATGGACAAGACCCAATCCTAAGCATAGCACTAGATCGTGTAGTTCGTATGCTAAAGCTTTTCTAATGTCAAGTATCATTTCCTTAGACCATGAGATTGTGCAACTCCCGGATACCGTAGGAGTGCTTTGGGTGTGCCAAACGTCACAACGTAACTGGGTGGCTATAAAGGTACACTATAGGTATCTCCGAAAGTGTCTGTTGGGTTGGCACGAATCGAGACTGGGATTTGTCACTCCGTGTGATGGAGAGGTATCTCTAGGCCCACTCGGTAGAACATCATCACAATGTGCACAATGTGATCAAGGAGTTGATCACGGGATGATGTGTTACGGAACGAGTAAAGAGACTTGCTGGTAACGAGATTGAACAAGGTATCGGGATACCGACGATCGAATCTCGGGCAAGTATCGTACCGCTAGACAAAGGGAATTGTATACGGGATTGATTAAGTCCTTGACATCGTGGTTCACCCGATGAGATCATCGTGGAACATGTGGGAGCCAACATGGGTATCCAGATCCCGCTGTTGGTTATTGACCGGAGAGTCATCTCGGTCATGTCTGCATGTTTCCCGAACCCGTAGGGTCTACACACTTAAGGTTCGGTGACGCTAGGGTTATAGAGATATTAGTATGCGGTAACCCGAAAGTTGTTCGGAGTCCCGGATGAGATCCCGGACGTCACAAGGAGTTCCGAAATGGTCCGGAGGTAAATAATTATATATAGGAAGTGCTATTTCGGCCATCGGGATAAGTTTCGGGGTCACCGGTATTGTACCGGGACCACCGGAAGGGTCCCGGGGGTCCACCGGGTGGGGCCACCTGCCCCGGGGGCCACATGGGCTGTAGGGGGTGCGCCTTGGCCTATATGGTCCAAGGGCACCAGCCCCAAGAGGCCCATGCGCCAAGAGAAGAGGGGAAAGGAAGAGTCCTAAAGGGGGAAGGCACCTCCGAGGTGCCTTGGGGAGGAGGGACTCCTCCCTAGCCGCACCCTTCCTTGGAGGAAGGGCCAAGGCTGCGCCCTCCCCCTCTCCCTTGGACCTATATATAGTGGGGGGAAGGGAGGGCAACCATACCTAAGCCCTGGCGCCTCACTCTCCCTCCCATGACACATCTCCCTCCTCCCGCAGTGCTTGGCGAAGCCCTGTTGGCCACCACCACGCTGTCGTGCTGCTGGATCTCCATCAACCTCTCCTCCCCCTTGCTGGATCAAGAAGGAGGAGACGTCGCTGCTCCGTACGTGTGTTGAACGCGGAGGTGCCGTCCGTTCGGCGCTAGGATCATCAGTGATTTGGATCACGACGAGTACGACTCCATCAACCCCGTTCTCTTGAATGCTTCTGCGCGCGATCTACAAGGTTATGTAGATCCACTCCTCCCTCGTTGCTAGATGACTCCATAGATTGATCTTGGTGACGCGTAGAAAAATTTTGAATTATTGCTACGTTTCCCAACATATTCATGAAAACAAAATAGGTTCAGATCTGAAATCATGGCACTCGGGCCATAGTGACAAGCATTAAGTAAAGGAAAGTCATAGCAACATCACTCTTAGAATGTAACGGATAGTAGGGATCGAACCCTAACAAAACTAACTTGATTACATGATAAATCTCATCCAACCCATCACCGTCCAGCAAGCCTACGATGGAATTACTCATGCACGGCGGTGAACATCAGGAAATTGGTGATGGAGGAAGGTTGATGATGATGATGGTGACGGATTCCCCTCTCCGGAGCCCCGAACGGACTCCAGATTAGCCCTCCGAAGAGAGATTAGGGCTTGGCAGCGGCTCCATATTGTAAAACATGATGAATCCTTCTCTCTTATTTTTTCTCCCCGAACGTGAATATATGGAGTTGGAGTTGAGGTCGGTGGAGCATCAGGGGGCCCACGAGGCAGGGGGGCGTGCCCAGGGGGGTATGCACGCCCCACCCTCATGGACAGGGTGTGGGTCCCCTGACATGGATTCTTTCGCCAGTATTTTTTATATATTTCAAAAATATTCTCCGTTGATTTTCAGGTCATTCCGAGAACTTTTATTTCCGCACAAAAATAACAACATGGTAATTCTGCTGAAAACAACGTTAGTCCGGGTTAGTTCCATTCAAATCATGCTAGTTAGAGTCCAAAACAATGGCAAACGTGTTTGGAAAAGTAGATACATTGGAGACGTATCAACCCGTTGACTAAGCCTCTCTCACGAGCAAAACATGATCAACACCAAGACTCCATGGGTGTTAGAATCATTACTGTGTAATCTAGATTATTGACTCTAGTGCAAGTGGGAGACTGAAGGAAATATGCCCTAGAGGCAATAATAAAGTTGTTTATATTTCCTTATATCATGATAAATGTTTATTATTCATGCTAGAATTGTACTAACCGGAAACTTAGTACATGTGTGAATACATAGACAAATAGAGTGTCACTAGTATGCCTCTACTTGACTAGCTCGTTGAATAAATGATGCTTATGTTTCCTAAACATAGACATGAGTTGTCATTTGATTAATGGGATCACATCATTAGAGAATGATGTGATTGACTTGAACCATTCCGTTAGCTTAGCATTTGACCATTTATTATATTGTTATTGCTTTCTTCATGACTTATACATGCTCCTATGACTATGAGATTATGCAACTCCCGAATACCGGAGGAACACTTTATGTGCTACCAAACATCACAACATAACTGGGTGATCATAAAGGTGCTCTACAGGTGTCTCCGATGGTACATGTTGAGTTGGCATAGATCGAGATTAGGATTTGTCACTCCGATTGTCGGAGAGGTATCTCTGGGCCCTCTCGGTAATGCACATCACTATAAGCTTTGCAAGCAATGTGACTAATGAGTTAGTTGCGGGATGATGCATTATGGAACGAGTAAAGATACTTGCTGGTAATGAGATTGAACTAGGTATTGAGATATCGCTGATCGAATCTCGGGCAAGTAACATACCGATGACAAAGGGAACAACGTATGTTGTTATGCAGTTTGACCGATAAAGATCTTTGTAGAATATGTAGGAACCAATATGAGCATCGAGGTTCCGATGTTGGTTATTGACTGGATATGAGGCTCGGTCATGTCTACATAGTTCTTGAACCCTCCGCACGCTTAACGTTCGGTGACGGTCAGTATTATGAGTTTATGTGTTTTGATGTACCGAAGGTATTTCAGAGTCCCGGATATGATCATTGACATGACGAGGAGTCTCAAAATGGTCGAGTCATAAATATCGATATATTGGACGGCTATATTCGGACACCGGAAGTGTTCCGGGTGATTTCGGAGAAAATCGGAGTGCCGGAGGGGTCACCGGAACGCCCCGGGGAAGTATTGGGACTTAGGGGAGAGAGTGGGCAGCAGCCCAGGAAGTGGCGCGCCCCCCAAGGGGAGTCCAAATAGGACTAGGGGAGGGGGCGCGGGCCGTCTTTCCCTCTCCCTCTCCCTCTCTTTCCTTCCCCCTTCCCCCTTCCTAGTAGGACTAGGAAAGGATGAATCCTACTCCTACTAGGAGGAGGATGCCTCCTCTCCTTGGGCGCCACTAGGGCCGGCCGGCCTCCCCCTTGCTCCTTTATATACGGGGGCAGGAGGGCACCCTAGAACACACAAGTTGATTGTTCCAAGCCGTGTGCGGTGCCCCCCTCAACCATATTCCACCTCGGTCATATTGTTGCAGTGTTTAGATGAAACCATGCGCCGGTAACTTCATCATCACCATCATCACACTGTCTTGCTGATGAAGCTCTCCCTCGAAGCTCTATTGGATCGTGAGTTCGTGGGATGTCACCGAGCCGAACGTGTGCAGATCGTGGAGGTGACGTACGTTTGGTACTAGGATCGGTCGATCGTGAAGACGTACAACTACATCAACCGCGTTGTCATAACACTTCCGCTTATGGTCTACGAGGGTACATGGACAACACTCACCCCTCTCATTGCTATGCATCACCATGATCTTGCGTGTGCATAGGAATTTTTTTGAAATTACTACATCTCCCAACAACAATGATAATACCTAAGACACGGCGGTCAACGCCGGATTCAATGGCTCCAAATTCGGTCACCGGAAGAAGCCATTTAAAAGAAATAGAGACGGTTCATCTAGCCTAGACCGAATACTCAATCGACCTTGTCATATTCACGGCACCCCCGACAAGCCTGCCAACCATACGAACAGAAGTTGTTGGGTCTTTAAATAGGTTGGTAAGCTAAACACCGGACATAAGGAGAAGGTGTCGCCCAGTGAGGACGACGACGAGGAGCCTCACCCACCAAACACCGAGGGACAGAAGAAATTTCCCCCTGAAGTCAAAACAGTGAATATGATATACGCTACTCACATCCCCAAGCGGGAGCGCAAGCGCGCTCTAAGGGACGTCTATGCGATAGAGCCAGTCGCCCCAAAATTCAATCCATGGTCAGCCTGCCCGATCACTTTCGATCGCAAAGACCATCCGACTAGTATCCATCGCGGAGGCTCGGCCGCGTTGGTACTCGACCCAATTATCGATGGATTCCACCTTAAGCTGGTCCTCATGGACGGCGGCAGCAGTCTTAACCTGCTCTATCAGGACACGGTCCGCAAAATGGGTATTGATTTGTCAAGAATTAAACCCACCAAAGCCACCTTTAAAGGAGTAATACCTGGTGTAGAGGCCCGTTGCACGGGCTCAATCACATTGGAAGTTCTCTTCGGTTCACCGGACAACTTCCGAAGCAAGGACTTGACCTTCGACGTCGTCCCCTTCCGTAGTGGCTATCATGCACTACTCGGACGAACCGTGTTGGCTCACTTCAATGCGATCCCACACTATGCCTATCTCAAACTCAAGATGCCCAGACCACGCGGTGTTATAACAGTCAAAGGAAACATGGAGCGCTCTCTCCGTACTGAGGAGCACACCGCAGCCCTTGTAGCGGAAGTACATGGCGGCCTTATCAAGCCAAATACTATATCGGCAGTCTAGCCCCCAGACACTTTAAACGCGTCTGGACTACCCTACAGAGCGACAATCCAGCTCGTCCGGAGTTCGATTAGCAGTTCAGCCTCCATCTCAGCCCAAACCAAATGGCGGCACATGTGTCGCGCGTACATAACTATGCACTAAAGATACCATGGGCAAAGATGGAGGCATATTAAAGATAAAATCCACAATACGGTCCGACCCTGTGTGGACCCTCATATCCTTTTTTTCCTTACCTTTATTTTTTCAGGTTCCTTACAACCCATGTCAACTTGTTATGGTACCAAGGGCACCTTTTCCAGGCCCTTTATGAAAACCGATTGTTGATCCTCTCGAATGATTACACACCAAGGAGCCAAGCGGCACAGACGTGCGACAGAGTATCTAAAGGATCTTTAAAGATCACCTCTTCCTTTTTTTGGACCCGTACACAGCTTTCCTTGGTGCTCGGCATGTAAAATAGCCTCGACCCTTATCGCATCATTTGTAAAAAATACGTTTTGACGTATTAATCAGACTACAACGAAAACAATTTTTCGCCCAACATATTCGGTACTTGCTTATTTTCTAATCTGTATTCCCTCTTGCCATGTACACCTCGGTACGACTTAAATCGCCAGAGGCTTTGGCCACATACATTTCTTAAAAATAAAATAAGTCCGAAAACTTTTATAGTACAATTTGGCGTCTCGAATATAGCATTATATGCATCGGCTCCAAATCATATCTTCGGTCAATAGTTGGGTTGCCCGGCTCCTGTGGTTACTACCTTACGTTTCGCTCATTTGGCTAGGGTAGTAAAGGGAGAACTACTGCGATTGTGTTTCCGGTTCATCCGGATAAACACCTCAGTAGAGAAAGCCGAAAACCGACTGTCATGATGCGGCGAGAGCTGGTCAGCTATTCGTATAAATCTCTCGCGATTTTTTTCGCATTACACGAAGGACCGGTCTCCATCCGGGAGGTGTCTACAACACCCAAGTTCGGATAATCGAATAATACCAGGGGCTACGCCTACTATCTCATTGTCAAACTCCTATGGCTAAGTGAGACCGATAAAGCCACATAGTCTGATTGCCTGGTTCGCCGCACTAACACCTTCTTCAAGGACCAAGTCGTGAAGTAAATGACAAGGGTGCATGTCTCAAAATATCATTTAAACCCTTCTCATTTACTTCATGACTATGAGTTATCAATATTTCCCATGCTAAAAGGGCTAGTGGTGGTTCCCAAGCGATAAAAGTAAAGGTTTTGACTCCATTGGGAGTTTTTGTTTGATTATTCGAGAGATTAACTATTTTTGTAGTTTGTAGTTTGGGACTGGGCATCCCTATTACCGCCCTTTTCTCTCGCGATGGCGAGTGAATAAGCACTCGACTGAGAATAACCCGCTTAGCATGGAAGATACCGACCACCTCCTGTCGTTCCATGAACGATCCAGGCACATAAAACGGATAATTTTTTAGAAGTTTTTAGAGGTGTCACATGCAAATTTACTTAGGACGGCAGGGTAATACCACATATAGGTAGATATGGTGGACTCATCTGGAATAACTTTGGGTTCAAGGTTTTGATGTACAAGCAGAATCCCCACTTAGTATAGGCGAAGGCTAGCAATTAGATTGAGAAGCGGCCAGCTAGAGAGCAACAACGATCATGATCATGCATTATGCATAAGTAACATTGGACACTAGCATGAGTAGGTTATGAACACCATTAACATAAATATTATAGAGGATATGTTGTTTTTGATTCAACTACATGCATGAACATGTGCCAAGTCAAGCCACTCGAACATTCAGAGGAGGATACCATATCATCATACTACATCACAATCATTTTAACGCAATGTTGATATCCAAGATAAATCATTATCCACTCCCAGCTACTTATGCATGGCATGAGAAACTATAATGTCTAATTATCATTGCAAACATGTTTAATCATAATGGGCTGAATCATGGATACTAGGTTAAACATATTCACACAAACAGAACAAGTCGAGTTCATACCAGTTTCTCTCTGCCATGGCCAGTTCATCGAATATCGTCATTATTGCCTTTTACTTGCACGACGAACGATGTGAACACAATAATAGTGCAAGAGTGTCGTGGACTAAACTGGAATTTGCAAACATTTTATTCAACAGGAGAAGACAAGGTAAAATGGGTTGTTTATTAGATTAACAATTATTCATATGAGAGCCACTCAACATTTTCATCGTGGTCTTCTCCTTGGTAAGACTTGAGTAAAAAGAAAAGAAATTCAGAGAAACAAACTGAAATATTTTTGGAGTTGTTGGTTTTCTTGAACAAGCAAATAAAAGGGAAAGCAAAAACGAGAAAAACTATTTAGACGGGAAAGCTCCCAACAAGCAAAAGAAGAATAAGGAAATATTTTTGGGTTTTGTTTTTAGTGCTACAAAACAACTAAGCATGCATAGAAAGTAAATTAACTACAACTAATTTTTTTTGTTTTTCTGAGGTTTTTCAAACACACAAGAAGAAAGCAAGAAAATAAAATTAAGCAATGGATGATACAATGAAAAAGTGTAAACACCGACAACTGGAATGAGATGTGTGAACATGAGTGTAATGTTGGTGAGAAACACGTACTCCCCCAAGCTTAGGCTTTTGGCCTAGCTTGGTAATCAATCAGTAGCATGGATAGTAGTCTGGGTGCTGAGGAGCGGGCATCCATGCATCCCACTGCTGAGGCTCCTCCTCTGCTGCAGCCTGATCGTTCCAGTATGCTATGATGTCCGCAGGCATAATCCTATATCCACTCATGGCAACAGGATCAAACAAAGAAGGAGCAGGCAATGGAATAATATCACGAGTCTTCACACTAAAAACCATGTTATATGGAACAGGGATGTTAGGAGATTCGATATCAGTAAAATGGTGGTGATCCATGGCCGCGCGATCTAGGTAAACCTTGATCACAGGGTAATCATGAAGGCGTATCTCAACATTAAAGTGAGCCACCAAACGAGTAGCGAAAATCCCACCATGTATTTTACCCTTGGACTGTTTAACATGGAGGCGACATGCCACAATAGCTCCCAAGCTATAAGTGTTGTCGCCCTCTAGTGCACGAGTAAAACAAAAAAGTCGGGTGCGCTGAGCGCGCCTACTTTTTCTCTAGCAAGCAAACACTTGGCAACAAATCAAGCAAAATAATGTATGGCAGGAAAGTGTATGCTCTAGAAATTCTCTTTGTTTATATAAAAAATCCTCACAAAGTTTCGTTCCATTCCGAGAACTTTCATTTCTGCACAAAAACAACACCATGGTAGTTTTGCTGAAAACAACATCAGTCCGAGGTTAGTTTCATTCAAATCATGCAAATTAGAGTCCAAAACAAGAGGAAAAGCATTAGGAAAAGTAGATACGTTGGAGATGTATCAGGGCGCCACTTCGGAGAGACCCCAAGTAGGATTCGGCCTACTTGGGGGCGCCTAGCACAACCAAAACATTGGCTTAGCCGCGTGCGGCGCCCCCTCCACCGTTTACACCCCCGGTCATATTTTTGTAGTGCTTAGGTGAAGCCCTGCGGAGATCACTTCACCATCACCGTCACCACACCGTTGTGCTACCGGAACTCATCCACTACCTCGTCATCTTGCTGGATCAAGAAGGCGGAGACGTCACCGAGCTGAACGTGTGCTGAACACGGAGGTGCCGTACGTTCGGTACTTGATCGGTCGGAGCGTGAAGAAGTTCGACTACATCAACCGCGTTGTTAAACGCTTCCACTTACAGTCTACGAGGATACGTAGACACACTCTCCCTCCCATTTCTATGCATCTCCATGGATAGATCTTGCGTGTGCGTAGATTTTTTTTGTTTTCCATGCAACGTTTCCCAACAACGAGTTGGGTGCTCCACCTTGTTCGATTACTAGTCACTTACTGGATGATGTAACAACTATTTAAGTTCATAAAGTTGGACATGATGGCATTTCCTAAGAAAATCCATGCGGAAATGAATCCAAGTTTTTGAATAATATATTCCTTTAATCTAGTGTATCTAATCTCTTTTTCGGGAGCCAAAGGAAATGCATCTTGTATATATCAATTAGTAGCTATGAGAGGATTAACTATGGGCCCTCAAGGACAAATGGATGACTTACCTACTCAAAGCAATTTATGCAAGAGACCTCACTTGAAGTATATATATTTTTACTATGGAGTCTGCAAAGGGGTTGCACATACTATTGCATGAATATTATCTTACATGTAGACTCGTCGAAGTAGTTCGGCGTATCTTTTTTTTGTAGATGAAGTAGTTCAGCATATCATTATGCTAGAAGAGACTAATTGAGGTATTTCGTTTAGTCCTCAACACATGTGGCTTTATTGTTTCTTTGGGAACAAAAGGAGTTCACAAAAAACAACTAAAGGGTTTTCAAAGACATATTTATACTTAATTTGTGTTGCCACCTTCTCAACTTAGATACAATTTGTTCGAACATGTCACATCTGATTTCCATTTATGTGTGCTTAGTCATGATGGAGATGGCATGGTCGAGGAAGAGCTGAATGTAGAGGTGTAGAGGTGAAATGACTAACAGATAGGTCAATACATAACCAGGAGAAGCTTGCATGGTTTTCTCCTTAGTGGGTGCTTGAGATCGAGCACTTGCATTGGGGTTCCATATTAGTGCCTTGAAATCACTTCTTCATTTCGCTTCACATGCTTGTAAGGACCGGTTATTTTGGTTACATAGGAAATAGAAAGGGGCTAGGGAGGCTCTGTTCAAAAAAGAAAAAAAATGCAAGAACAATCTTTTGGCCTAGAAAGAGGCATTTTCAACGCGTTGCATGAGCCTTGCAAAGCCCATCGAAAATAGGGATAAATTGCCCTAAGATCTCTTCCTGGGAATTATCATAAGGGATCTCAAATGCTATCACCTAAAACAGACAGACTTTCAGTACGTGGACCGTGTCTGAACGCGCCTGCGGAAACGATATAAAAAACAAACATCCAACCTTATACCTTAAATGTCCTGTATTAAAAAATAACATTCCACCAAATAACAATGGTCTTCCGCCATCACATAAATAAATAGCATTTAATGCAATCTGATTAACGGTCCTTCTGCCATGAAATGGCCTTCTGCCAACTAAGACTAGCATTCCGCCATGGACATGGCCTGCTAATCACCTTGCCATTTGGCAAGAGAACACCTTCCGCAAAATGCATGATCATTTTATAAACATGCGTCTGACAAATGCTTCCTTGAAAGTCCATCTAATCCCCTGGGTGGTTTTCGCTAATTCATGTCAACTTATATATCCTTGAACTAATGCCTTCTCAAAGTTTATTTCAGGAAAGTTGATTTTAGGTACAACTTGGGAACTGGAATTGGGCCCCTCAAAATACTAAGGACAAGTGTGGTTCATTCCTCAAGACTCTCCATTTTATATTTAAGTGATCAAATATCACATTGAGTCCATAGGTATATTGATACTACCAAAAAGGGATGGGATTGAGAAGATGAGTTCGTTTCTCAAGTGCTTAGATATCAAACTGCAAAAACCTCGGACGTATTCACAACTTCCCGCTATATCAAGCCCAAAGTGCTCCTCGGACTCACTGAACCAAACACTTCGGAGTAACCGATCAACAAATATATTCGATGTTCTAAAAACCCTAATTGCATCGGTCTCACTAAGATGTCCATTCAGACTCACCGAAGCACCTATGCCAACCTTTTGTAACCTTCTGTAATTCATACAATATTTTCGTACGGTTTCAGTCGGTGACATGATACGTCTACATCGTATCTACTTTTCCAAACACTTTTGACCTTGTTTTGGACTCTAACTTGCATGATTTGAATGGAACTAACCCGGACTGACGTTGTTTTCAGCAGAATTGCCATGGTGTTATTTTTGTGCAGAAATAAAAGTTCTCGGAATGACCTGAAACTTCATGGAGAATATTTTTGGAATAAATAAAAAATACTAGCAAAAGAATCAACACCAGGGGGCCCACACTCTGTCCACAAGGGTGGGGGGCGCGCCCCCTTGTCTCGTGGGCCCCCTGAGGCTCCACCGACCTCAACTCCAACTCTATATATTCACGTTCGGGGAGAAAAATCAGAGAGAAGGATTTATCGCGTTTTACGATATGGAGCCACTACCAAGCCCTAATCCCTCTCGAGAGGGAAGATCTGGAGTCCGTTCGGGGCTCCGGAGAGGGGAATCCTTCGCCATCGTCATCATCAACCTTTCTCCATCACCAATTTCATGATGCTCATTGCCGTGTGTGAGTAATTCCATCGTAGGCTTGCTGGACGGTGATGGGTTGGATGATATTTATCATGTAATTGAGTTAGTTTTATTAGGTTTTGATCCCTAGTATCCATTATGTTCTAAGATTGATGTTGCTATGACTTTGCTATGCTTAATGCTTGTCACTAGGGCCCGAGTGCCATGATTTCAGATCTGAACCTATTATGTTTTCATGAATATATGTGAGTTCTTGATCCTATTTTGCAAGTCAATAGTCACCTACTATGTGTTATGATCCAGTAACCCCGAAGTGACAATAATCGGGACCACTCTCGGTGATGACCGTAGTTTGAGGAGTTCATGTATTCACTAAGTGTTAATGCTTTGGTCCAGTACTCTATTAAAAGGAGGCCTTAATATCCCTTGGTTTCCAATAGGACCTCGCTGCCACGGGAGGGTAGGACAAAAGATGTCATGCAGGTTCTTTTCCATAAGCACGTATGACTATATTCGGAATACATGCCTACATTACATTGATGAACTGGAGCTAGTTCTGTGTCACCCTATGTTATAACTGTTGCATGAGCAATCTCATCCGACATAATTATCCATCATCGATCCATTGCCTATGAGCTTTTCACATATTGATCTTTGCTTAGTTACTTTACCGTTTCCACTGTTACAATCCCTGCAAAACCAATACTGTTACTTTTGCCACTGTTACCATTACTTCCATATTACTTTGCTACTAAATACACTGTTGCAGATATTAAGTCTTTCAGGTGCGATTGAATTGACAACTCAACTGTTGATACTTGAGAATATTCTTTGGCTCCCCTTGTGTCGAATCAATAAATTTGGGTTGAATACTCTACCCTCGAAAGCTGTTGCGGTCCCCTATACTTGTGGGTTATCAAGACTATTTTCTAGCCCTGTTGCCGGGGAGCATAGCTCTATTCTTTGAGTCACTTGGGATTTATATCCGCTGATCACTTTGAGGAACTTGAAAGACGAAAAACCAAGATTTATCCCTCAACTACGAGGGGAGGTAAGGAACAGCCATCTAGGTCTGCACTTGATTCACCTTCTATTTTGAGTAAACTTGCGACACCTACACCTGCTATTAATTCTAATATGTCGCATGTTATTGATGATGCCACTTCTGCTTTGCATGATACTTATGATGAAACTACTTCTATGCTTGATAATACTGTGCCATTAGGTGAATTTCTTGATAAACAACTTGCTAGGGTTAGAGAGAATGAAATTATTGAAACTGATAATATTGATGAAAGCGATGATGAAGATTCTCCCCCAAGATATGAATTGCCTGATGTACATGAGGGTTATGTTATGGATGAAGAAACTGCTAGAGACTTTTGAGCTTGCTAAGATAGATACGATCTTAAGAAACTGTTAGCTAAGCTGAAAGAAAAATCTTTGAATGCTAGAATGAAATATGACCCTGCTTTTGCTACTTCACCTATCTGTATTTCTGATAAGTATTATGATTTCTCTGTCGATCCTAAGTTAATTACATTGGTTGAATCTGATCCTTTTTATGGTTATGAATCTGGAACTATTGTGGCACATCTTACTGAAGTAAATGATATAGCCACCCTATTCACTCATGAGGAAAAAATTTGTTACTAATATATCCTTAAGCTATTTCTGTTCTCATTAAAGGGTGATGCTAAAACATGGTTTAATTCTCTTGATCCTGGTTGTGTGCGTAGTCCCCAGGATGTGATTTATTACTTCTCTGCTAAATATGTCCCCGCTCATAAGAAACAAGCTGCCTTAAGGGAAATATATAATTTTGTGCAAATTGAAGAAGAGATTCTCCCACAAGCTTGGGGGAGGCTTCTCCGATTACTTAATGCTTTGTCTGATCATCCTCTCAAGAAAAATGAAATTCTTGATATCTTTTATAATGGACTAACCGATGCTTCCAGAGACCACCTGGATAGTTGTGTTGGTTGCATTTTCAGGGAAAGAACTGCTGAGCAAGCTGAATTGCTATTGGATAATATATTGAGTAATGATAATGATTGGACACTTCGTGAACCAACTCCTGAACCAACTCCTAAACCAACTCCGAAGAAAAGGGGTATTCTATTTCTCAGTCCTGAAGATATGCAAGAGGCAAAGAAATCTATGAAAGAAAAGGGTTTTAAAGCTGAAGATGTTAAGAATTTACCACCTATTGAAGAAATACATGGTCTTGATAACCCGACACTAGTAGTAAAGGTAAATTCTCTCTATAGATTTTATAAGGGTGAAATCCCATCTACTAAGTTTGCTAGCCAATGCTTGGATGAGTTTGATAATTTTATTGTTAAATAAGAAGACTTCAATGCTTATGTTAGTAGACAATTGAAACATAGTGCTTATATAATTGAACACTTGAGTGATTATATGTCTAGAGTTAAAGGTGATCTTAAACTTATTAGTAAACATGCTTCTAACCACTCATGTAGAATAAGTGCTTAAAGCTCAAAATAATTTTCTCAATGAATTAAATAATAAGAAAAATGATAATGATATTAGAGTTGTGACTAGAGGGGTATAATGACTCAGGAACCTTTGTATCGTGAGGGCCACCCTAAGAGAATTGAGCAAGATTATCAGAGAACTAATGTTGATGCACCTGGTTCTTCTAAGAAGAAGAAAAAGAAAAATGATAGGACTTTGCATGCTTCTAGTGAACCTGTTGTTGACACACCTGAGAATCCCAATGATATTTCTATTTCTGATGCTGAAACACAATCTGGTAATGAACATGAACCTAGTGATAATGTTAATGATGATGTTCATGTTGATGCTCAACCTAGCAATAACAATGATGTAGAGATTGAACCTGCTGTTGATCTTGACAACCCATAATCAAAGAATCAACGTTATGATAAAAGAGACTTTGTTGCTAGGAAGCATGGTAAAGAAAGAGAACCATGGGTTCAGAAACCCATGCCTTTTCCTCCTAACCCATCCAAGAAAAAGGATGATGAGGATTTTGAGCGCTTTGCTGAAATGATTAGACCTATCTTTTGCGTATGCGTTTGACTGATATGCTTAAAATGAATCCTTATGCTAAGTACATGAAAGACATTGTTACAAATAAAATAAAGATACCGGAAGCTAAAATTTCCACCATGCTTGCTAATTATACTTTTAAGGGTGGAATACCAAAGAAGAGATTCAGGAGTACCAACTATACCATGCTCCATTAAAAGAAGCTATGTTAAAACTGCTTTGTGTGATCTTGGAGCCGGTGTTAGTGTTATGCCCCTCTCTTTATATCATAGACTTGATTTGAATAAGTTGACACCTACTGAAATATCTTTGCAAATGGCTGATAAATCAACTGCTATACCTGTCGGTATTTGTGAGGATGTGCTTGTTGTGGTTGCAAACGTTACTATTTTAATGGACTTTGTTATTCTTGATATTTCCGAGGATGATAGTATATAGATTATCCTTAGTAGACCCTTTTTGAATAATGCAGGGGCTGTTATTGACTGCAACAAAGGCAATGTCACTTTTCATGTTAATGGTAATGAGCATACGGTACACTTTCCGAGGAAACAACCTCAAGTCCACAGTATCAATTCTATTGGAAAAATTCCAACAAATTACTATTGGAGGTTTTGAATTCCCTCTTCCTACTGCCAAGAAGAAATATGATATTCTTATTGTTGGGGATGTGCATATCCCCATCAAGGTAACTTAGTGTTATTCGAAAATTATCTGGTTTCATGTTATTCGGAAAGAGTTTGTTACAAGACTTGATCAACCTTGTTAGTGGGTTCCTTTTTGACGAGCATGAGATGGATGAAGTTAGAAAGCACAATGCTTTGTACCCTCTTTTTACTTTTTGTTATTTAGATTAAAAAAGCAAAAATAGTATTTTCTGTCTGTTTTCTGAATTATCCTTGCAATAAAAAATACCCCGAAAATAAAAGTTCTCCAAATGTCCTGAAAATTTTAGATGATTTTTGTAGAATATTTAAGAATTATTGGCACTGAGAACACACCAAGGGGCAACACCACCTGGCCATGAGGGTCCAGGGTGCGCCCACCCCCCTAGGGCACGCCCCCTGCCTCATGGGCCCCACGTGGCCCCCCTCCACTTATTCCAGCACCCACACACTTCGTCTTCCTCAGAAAAAAAATCCTCCCATAGCTCAAACCCGTGTTGTAGGTCATCTTGCTGCCATTTTCGATCTCCTTGCTCAAAGCTCCATTCACAAAACTACTTTGGGGGATTGTTCTTCGGTATGTGACTCCTCCAATGGTCCAATTAGTTTTTGTTCTAGTGCTTTATTTATTGCAATTTTTTTATGCTTAGGTGACCATGTTCTTGAGCTTGCATGTCAAATTCATGTGGTCAAAATTAGTTTTAATGCATGATATGGCCTCTAGGCACTTTTAAGAGTAGTTGCTATCAATCTTGTTGAGTTTGATTCACTTTTATTTTGAGTCACTAAAAATTTCAGAAATTTTTCAGAGGGAAAAAAATGTTTAGGAAAGTGTACCAAGGTGGTTCCTCAAGGAAGCAAGGACCAAGGCTCGCGATACGTAAGCAGGACGATGAACCACCAAGGGAAGCTCAAGTGCGGCCTTGTGAATGGCCGTCAGAGGATTTTATGGTCCAGGCAGGCATCAAAGATGAATTTGACGCGTATATGTGTAACGCTGATCTTGAGGGCTTCGTGTCAGATAAGTGCTTGCAATATCGCTATCTAACTGATTCCTTTGTAAGAAGGTTTAAATTTACATCCTCGCACAATTCTCACACTGTTTTATTTGATATTTATGATAAATCATATACCATGGACCTAGAAGATTTTAATACTACTTGTAAACTCTCGCACTGGGGCAATGTTAGTGAACCTCGCAAATCTGAATATAAAGACTTTCTTGCTAGTATTACTGTGGGGGAATCTAGGGAAATCACACAAGCTACCATAGGGACCATTCATTTCCCTTCCATACATTATTTTGCTCTCTTTATAGGTAGATGCATTAACGGTAAAGATGAAGCTTGTCACATGTGCGTTCCAGATCTTTGTGTCCTCAAAAGTGCGGTATTAGGTGATAAACAATATAATTTGGGAGCCATTGTTGCATGAAGGTTGCATCACAACAGTGTAAGTGGAGATTTGTTTGGTGGAATTTATGCAACTCATGTAGCTAACTATCTTAATATACCCATCCATGGAAATGATACTGAGTTGCCTCCTGCTTATCTAGGTTATGATGCTATGGTTCGCCACCAGTTTCTTGAGAGGAACTATCAATTCCTCTAGTACTGACTAATCTTTGATAGAGGGTGCACCATCCATGTTGCCCTCCCTGCTCCTACTTTCTTTGACTTCCAGGCAAAAAGGAGATATGTTATAACCAGGGAGGAGGTGAACGAGTACGAGAGGAGGACGGAGGCAGCTCGCCTCCAAGCTGCAGCTCGTCAGGCAGTAGCTACTGCATCTCAATATGACCCCAGCTACAACTTTGGATATCCACCAGGCCAGCTGTGGCCCTAGACAAACTTAGGCCAAAAGCCTAAGCTTGGGGGAGTACGTATTTCTCACCGACATTACATTCATGTTCACACACTCATTCTAGTTGTCGGTGCTCATACTTTTTCATTGTAATATCCACGCTAGTTTATTTTCTTTTCCAGCATTCTTCTTGTGTGTTTGGAAATCTTAAGAAAAACCAAAAAATTAGTTGTAGCTTTTAGCTAGTTTACTTTCCATGCATGTAGTAGTAATAATTAAAAGAAACCCCAAAAAGATTTCTCATTTTTCTTTTGCTTGTTGGGAGCTTTCCCATGTAAATAGTTTTGCTTCTTTTCTTTGGGGGTCGAGAGGAGAAGACCATGATGAAAATGTTGAGTGGGTCTCATATGCATTATTGTTGATTTAACCAAGAGCCCATATTACCTTGTCTTCTCTGGTGTATTAAATGCTTGCAGATTCCAGCTTAGTGCAATGCATGTGCACTATTATTATTACCCACACCGTTCGATTGTGCAAGTGAAAGGCAATAATGACAATATATGATGGACTGATTGAGATGAGATAAGCTGGTATGAACTCGACCTATCTTGTTTTTGTAAATATGATTAGTTCATCGTTCCTGATTCAGCCTATTATGAATGAAACATGTTTGCAATGACAATTAGAGATTATAATTTCTCATGCCATGCTTAATTAGCTAGGAGTTTATAATAGTTTACCTTGCGTGTCAACATGTTATTAAAATGGTTGTGATGTGGTATGATAGGGTGGTATCCTCCTTTGAACAATTCGAGTGGCTCGACTTGGCACATGTTCACGCATGTAGTTGAAACAAAATCAACATAGCCTCCACGATATTTATGTTCATGGTGAATTATATCATACTCATGTTTGCACTCAGTGTTGATTAATTTTAATGCATGTACATGACTGTTGTCGCTCTCTAGCTGGTCGCTTCCCAGTCTCTTTCTAGCCTTCACTTGTACTAAGCGGGAATACTGCTTATGCTTCCACTTCCATAAACCCCAAAGTTATTCCATATGAGTCCACCATACCTTCCTATATGCGGTATCTACATGCCATTCTAAGTAAATTTGTATGTGCCAAACTCTAAACCTTCAAATGAAATTCTGTTTTGTATGCTCGAATAGCTCATGTATCAGCTAGGGATGTCTATATCTTCCATGCTAGGTGGGTTATTCTCACGAGGAGTGGACTTCGCTCCTCATTCACGAGAAAATGGCTGGTAACCGGGATGCCCAGTCCCATGCTTAAATTAAAATTATTGCAAACAAAACTCCCCCAGGATTGTTGTTAGTTGGAGGAACCCGTTGTTTCGGACAAGCCATGGATTGATGTTTATTGGTGGTGGGGGAGTATAAACTTTACCATTCTGTTTGGGAACTGCCTATAATGTGTGTAGCATGGAAGATTTAAAGTGCAACTATCCCTGGGTGGTTTTGGTAATTCCTAACAACATATAGCTCATTGAGCTAATGCTATTTCAAGATAAATATTTCAGGAAAGCTCAATGATTGGCATGGCATGGATTAGAAAAGTGGACCCCTTAAAATGCCAAGGACAAAAGGATTGGCTCAAGTTCAAAGCACAAGACTCTACATTTTTTATTTTAGTGATCCAAGATCACATTGAGTCCATAGGAAAAGCCAATACTATCAAGAGGGGGTGAGGTGTTGCTCAATGAGTTTCTTGCTCGAAATGCTTAGTGATATGCTCCAAAGCCCTCAACTACTTTCTCATATCCACATATGTCCCAATCCAAAAGTCAAACTCGGCCCTACCGAAACTTTCTATCCGGCGCCACCAAGTTCTCTTGACATAGCCACTGCCAGAAACCCTAGTCTTTTCTGTCTCCCCGATAGGTATCTCGGTCTCACCGAGATGGGATTGTAATCTCTCTATTTCCCTTCGTAACGTTTCAGCCCAACCGAGATAAGCGATCGGTCCCACCGAGATTGCAATGCAAACTCTCTGTTTCCCTTTCGCAACATTTCGGTCCAACCGAGATGAGCGAATCGGTCCCACCGAGTTTGCCTGACCAACTCTCTATTTGTATATTACCAAAATCGGTCCCACCGAGTTTGTGTAATCGGTCTCATCGAGATTACGTTATGCCCTAACCCTAAAGAAATCAGTCCCACCGAGTTGACGTGTCAGTCCCACCGAAAATCCTAACGTTCACATTTTGAACTAGATCGGTCCGACGGAGTTTCATGATTCGGTCCTACCGAGTTTGGTAAATTGTGTGTAACGGTTAGATTTTGTGTGGAGGCTATATATACTCCTCCACCCACTCTTCATTCATGGAGAGAGCCATCAGAACATGCCTACACTTCCAACATATATTTTCTGAGAGAGAACCACCTACACTTGGGTTGAGGTCAAGATATTCCATTCCTACCACATAAATCTTGATCTCTAGCCTTCCCCAAGTTGCTTTCCACTCAAAACTTCTTTCCACCAAATCCAATCCTATGAGAGAGAGTTGAGTGTTGGGGAGACTATCATTTGAAGCACAAGAGCAAGGAGTTCATCATCAACACACCATTTCTTACCTCTTGGAGATTGGTGTCTCCTAGATTGGTTAGGTGTCACTTGGGAGCCTCCGTCAAGATTTTGGAGTTGAACCAAGGAGTTTGTAAGGGCAAGGAGAACGCCTACTTCGTGAAGATCTACTCGAGTGAGGCAAGTCCTTCATGGGCGACGGTCATGGTGGGCTAGACAAGGTTGCTTCTTCGTGGACCCTTCATGGGTGGAGCCCTCCGTGGACTCACGCAACTGTTGCCCTTCGTGGGTTGAAGTCTCCATCAACGTGGATGTACGATAGCACCACCTATCGGAACCATGCCAAAAATCTCTGTGTCAACATTGCGTTTGCTCCCTCAAACTCCTCCCTTTACCTTCATATGAAATTGTTTTACTTTCCGCTGCTATACTCTTAGAATTGCATGTGTAGGTCGATTGCTTGACTTGTGCAAAGTTGCTAAAATCTGCCAAGAACTAAAATTGGGAAAAGGCTAGATTTTATTTGGTCAAGTAGTCTAATCACCCCCCTCTAGACATAATTTCGATCCTACAAGTGGTATCAGAGCTTTAGTTTCCATTTGTTTTGATTTCCATAGCTTTTGGTGGTCATAGCCTTGGTTTCACAACCTAGGAGAGTATGGTGTCTAGTGAGGGAAATTACCAGGATAGAGGTCCTTACTTTGATGGTACAAATTTTGCTAGTTGGAAGCATAAGATGAAAATGCATATTCTTGGACATAACCCTGCCGTTTGGGCTATTATATTTATTGGCTTGCAAGGTGAATTATTTGATGGGAGAGAACCGAACCGTGAAGCTACCGCGGAAGAGTTGAAGATGCTACAGTACAATTCTCAAGCTTGTGATATTCTCTTCAATGGATTGTGCCCTGAAGAATTCAACAAAATCAGCCGTCTTGAGAATGCAAAGGAAATTTGGGATACTTTGATTGATATGCACGAAGGTACCGACTCCTTCAAGGAATCCAAATTGGATGTGCTTCAAAGTCAACTTGACAAGTTCAAAATGAAGGATGGTGAAGGTGTCGCTGAAATGTACTCTAGGTTTGCTCTCATCACAAATGAGATTGCCGGCTTAGGAAGTGAAGAGATGACCGATAGATTCATCATCAAGAAGATCCTAAGAGCCTTGGATGGAAAATATGATAGTGTGTGCACATTGATCCAAATGATGCCCAACTACAAAGATCTCAAGCCAATGGAAGTCATTGGAAGAATTGTTGCTCATGAGATGTCACTTAAGGATAAGGAAGAGCTTCACAACAAGTCAAGTGGTGCTTACAAAGCCTCATGTGATGCCCCCACATCATCAACTGAGAAGCAAACCTTCAATGAAGAATTGAGCCTAATGGTGAAGAACTTCAACAAGTTCTACAAGAGTAGAAGCAAGGAAAGAAGTTCCAAGTCAAGGTCCTACAATGACAAAAGATCTTGTAGTCGTGAGTGTAACTGCTACAATTGTGGAAGACCCGGACACTATTCCAATTAGTGTACGGCTCCCTACAAAAGAAGAGAAGATTCTCCCAAGAGAATAAGTAGGAGAGAAGAATCGCCATCAAGAGAGAGGAGGAGTAGAGATGATCATTATGAACGAAGACCCTCTCATAGAAGCAACTATTTGGAGAGGAAGGACAAGTCATCAAGGAGCTACACAAAACAAAGACATCAAGCTCATGTTGTTGAATGGGTATCCGGCTCTGACTCCGACCATCACTCCGAAAGAAGTTATCACTCCGACTCCGAAAATACTCAAGATGAAGGTGTTGCCGGACTAGCACTTGTGACAACCAACTCCTATGACATATTTGACTCACCAAATGAAGGAATTGGAAGATGCTTCATGGCTAAAGGTCCAAAGGTAACACACCCCAAGTATGTTGATTTCAATAGTGATGAAGATGATTTGCTAGGAGATGATGATTTACTTGTTGACAACTCTAGTTATTAAAACTACAATGAACTTGCTATTAATCATGCTAATCAAGATAAAACGAATGACGATGATAAGAAGGAGATTGAGCGTCTAACTAAAGAACTAAATACTCTTGAGTTAGCTCATGAAACTACATTGAAAGATCATCGAGAACTTTTAAAGACTCATGAGAAGCTATGCCTTGAAAAGCTCAACCTTGAGCAAGAGCATGAGTTCTTAAAAGCAATCAATGATGATCTTCGCAAGAAAAGTTCTTCTTACATTGCCAAGCGTTTACTCTTGTCTACTTATATGCCACAAGTTAAATCTAGCAACAAGAACAAGAAAGATTCTTCATCTAGTAGTAACAACAATCATGCTAAATCCAATGTTGTTGCTGCTTGTAGTTCTCTTGATTCCACTAATGACTCTCTTAGCCAAGTTACACTTGAGCAATAAAATAGCTTATTGAAGGGAATTATAGAGAAAGGTGTTTACAAGAGCCTTGCCGGAAGTAAGCAATTTGAGGAAATTGGGCGCAAGCAAGGAAGGCACCGGAAGAATCAAGGTGTTGGTTTTGAACGAAAGTTCAATGCCAATGGAGTTGAGTGGGAAGAAGATCAATACCCCAAGACGAAGTGTGTTCCTCAATAAGAGAAGTATGATCCTACTTCTTTCAAAGTAACATAAGCTCAAGATGATCTTCCACCACAAGACCACAAGCAAAAAGGCAAGGACAAGCTTCAAGAGGAGATTGATGCATTTGAAGAAGCTCCTAAGGACTTGGTCAAGTGGGTTCCCAAGACTACATCAAGTTCTACCTCATCAAGTATGACTACAACTCCAAGGATTTCCATCAAGATGGTGTGGATCCCTAAGAAGAAGAACTAGAGAGTTCTTGAGGGTGACTCCGCCAACATACATCACTCTTACCATTTGGCAATACCAAGTGCAAACAACTTCCATATCTTGCACTAGTTAAAGGAGTCACAAACCCTCTTGTTGGTAAGACAAGGGACAAGGTAACCTAATGCTTTCATGGACATCATCTTGTGTATTCATCACTCTATGTCTATGGATATCCTTGCTTGTTCCTTGCGGGACTAACCTGTGTAGGTATTGAAAGTGCAACTCACTCCAATGGAATGCTCCGAATGATCTACATCAACATTGAGCATCCACATCTTCATTACCTACATGAAGTCATCATCGACAAAACCCAAGGTTAGTTCATCCCTATTAGGGGGGATATCACATCTAGGGGGAGCTTTACTCTAAAAATTGAGCTAAAGCAACTCAAATGGTATGAGCACAACAATGCTTTATGTAAAAGTGGTAACCCCACTTGTGCTTAAACGATGAGTATGACCTATGATCAAATTTTCTCATTTGACTCCTAAGTCAATATACTCATATATAGATGACCTAGTCATCGCCAATTGCTTGATAGATGCTAGAGTGTTTGAGCATGCTTTGTCACATATTTCTTTTGCCATATTATTGTGTGAGCATGTTGAATGCATATTTTTCTCATTCGAGGACATCCATTTGTTGCTTTGATTGTTTGGCTTTTTCTCTTTTGCCAAATGGATGGACAAGAATGAAGGAAATATGCCCTAGAGGCAATAATAAAGTTATTATTTATTTCCTTATATCATGATAAATGTTTATTATTCATGCTAGAATTGTATTAACCAGGAAACATAATACATGTGTGAATACATAGACAAACAGAGTGTCACTAGTATGCCTCTACTTGACTAGCTCGTTAATCAAAGATGGTTATGTTTCCTAACCATGAACAAAGAGTTGTTATTTGATTAACGGGATCACATCATTAGATGAATGATCTGATTGACATGACCCATTCCGTTAGCTTAGCACTCGATCGTTTAGTATGTTGCTATTGCTTTCTTCATGACTTATACATGTTCCTATGACTATGAGATTATGCAACTCCCGTTTGCCAGAGGAACACTTTGTGTGCTACCAAACGTCACAACGTAACTGGGTGATTATAAAGGTGCTCTACAGGTGTCTCCAAAGGTACATGTTGGGTTGGTGTATTTCGAGATTAGGATTTGTCACTCCGATTGTCGGAGAGGTATCTCTGGGCCCTCTCGGTAATGCACATCACTGAAGCCTTGCAAGCATTGCAACTAATGAGTTAGTTGCGGGATGATGTATTACGGAACGAGTAAAGAGACTTGCCAGTAACGAGATTGAACTAGGTATTGGATACCGACGATCGAATCTCGGGCAAGTAACATACCGATGACAAAGGGAACAACATATGTTGTTATGTGGTCTGACCGATAAAAGATCTTCGTAGAATATGTAGGAGCCAATATGAGCATACAGGTTCCGCTATTGGTTATTGACCGGAGACGTGTCTCGGTCATGTCTACATTGTTCTCGAACCCGTAGGGTCCGCACGCTTAAGGTTACGATGACAGTTATATTATGAGTTTATGCATTTTGATGTACCGAAGTTTGTTCGGAGTCCCGGATGTGATCACGGACATGACGAGGAGTCTCGAAATGGTCGATACATAAAGATTGATATATTGGAAGCCTATGTTTGGATATCGGAAGTGTTCCGGGTGAAATCGGGATTTTACCGGATTACCGGGAGGTTACCGGAACCCCCCGGGAGGTATATGGGCCTTAGTGGGCCTTAGTGGAAGAGAGGAGAGGTGGCCAGAGATGGGTCGCGCGCCCCTCCCCCCCCCTTGGTCCGAATAGGAGAAGGAGAGGGGGCCGGCCCCCCTTCCTCCTCTCTCTCTCCTCTTTCCCCCCTCCATGAATCCTATTCCAACTAGGAAAGGGGGGAGTCCTACTCCCGGAGGGAGTAGGACTCCTCCTGGCGTGCCTCCTCTTGGCC